>NW_012101365.1:2247019-2254915 GCF_000951045.1 Mandrillus leucophaeus | reverse complement strand
AAAAAAAAAAAAAAATTAAAATAAATAAATAAAACAAAGCACTTTGGAAATTTAACTTAATTGAAATAAAAGGTCTCTGGTGTGAAAAGGTGGGTAATACATTCAGAGAGGTTAGAGCTCAACTTTACACAAAATTTAAGCCTATAAAAGCAGTTTGCCCAGATCCCATAGTACTATAGCTAATAGAATGTATCTACTCTACTATAGTACTCGCCTTTAACTTGCTAGAATCTTACTACCTTTTCTTTCAGAGATGGAAGAATCACACAGAGGATTAATATAACCTTTTCATTTTACAAATTAAAAAATGGAGGCACAGAAAGTTAAAATGACTTGAGAAAGTTTACAGGGTCAGCTGAGCACTGTAGCTCGGGCTCACGCCTGTAATTCCAGCACTTTGGGAGGCTGAGGCAGGCAGATCATCTGAGGTCAAGAGTTCAAGACCCACTTGGCCAACGGTGAAACCCTGTCTCTACTAAAAATACAAAAATTAGCCAGGTGTGGTGGTGGAAAACTGTAATTCCAGCTACTCGGGGGGCTGAGGCAGGAGAATCTCTTGACCCCGGGAGGCAGAGGTGGCAGTGAGCCAATATCGCGTCACTACACTCCAGCCTGGGTGATACAGTGAGACACTGTCTCAAAAAAAAAAAAAAAAAGGTTACAGGGCCTATGAAATGAAAATTACAAATGTTATATCACCAAGAATATTACAGCTTTTAAAAAAAAAAAAAGTCCTGGCCGGGCACGGTGGCTCACACCTGTAATCCCAGTACTTTGGGAGGCCGAGGTGGGCAGATCACCTGAGGTCGGGAGTTTGAGACCAACATGGAGAAACCCCATCTCTACTAAAAATACAAAATTAGCCGGTGTGGTGGCGCATGCCTGTAATCCCAGCTACTCAGGAGGCTGAGGCAGGAGAATCACTCGAACTCAGGAGGTGAGGTTGCAGGGAGGCAGTGGTTGCGGTGAGCCAAGATCACACCATTGCACTCCAGCCTTGACAACAAGAGCGAAACTCCATCTCAAAAAAAAAAGTCCTTAGAAAAGAAAAATATGACATTGAATAGGCATTCAGACACTGGAAAGCTAAGAAAAACATTTATACAAAGGAGAACTGAAGATAACAAAACAGAAAAACAAAAGATCTTTATATAAAGCTATTAAGGCTGGGCGTGGTGGCTCATGCCTGTAATCTCAGCACTTTGGCCAAGGCAGGTGGATCACTTGAGGTCAGGAGTTGGAGACTAGCCTGGACAACATGGTGAAACCCGGACTCTACTAAAAAAGTACAAAAATTAGCTGGCATGGTGTCATGCACCTGTAATCCCAGCCACTTAGGAGACTGAGACAGGAGAATCGCTTGAACCTGGGAGGCAGAGGCTGCAATGAGCCGAGATGCCACCACTGTACGCCAGCCTGGGCTCAACAGAGTGAAGACCTGTCTCAAAAAAATAAAAACAAACAAAAAGTTAATAAAAGTTTTTAAAAGAATTAACCACCCCTCTAGATTTAGCAGTAACTGATTATTTACTATCTGAGTTTAAACATTCTACTTTCTGGAAGGACACCTCTACAAATTATACAGACAAGTGACTTTCAAGTGTTTATACAAAGGGATACTGCTTCGCAATTCATTTCAAAATCACGAGGCTTTCTTCCCAGCTCTTCCTGTTAAATCCTTGTGGACAGAACATTTATCCTAGGTCAAAAGTGCCATTTAGGCTAGTAAAAGAAACTACCTGTTCTAACATTTCTTACCTATCCGACCTCTTTTCCCCTCAGGGGACCTGTACAGAGTGTTCAATTTTTTTCATCTATCACAACATCTCCGTTAACATCACCTTATGCAATTCTCTATCAAACACACACTGAACAAATATTGTATTACTCAGTATTGTTTTGTTTTTTTGAGACAGAGTTTTGCTCTTGTTGCCCAGGCTGGAGTGCAATGGCACAATCTCAGCTCACTGCAACCTCCGTCTCCTGGGTTCAAGCAATTCTCTTGCCTCAGCCTCCCAAATAGCTGGGATTACAGGCGTGCCACCATGCACAGCTAATTTTTGTATTTTTAGTAGACATGGGATCCCACCATGTTAGCCAGGCTGGTCTCGAACTCCTGACCTCAGGTGATCCGCCCACCTCGGCCTCCCAAAGTGCTGGGATTACAGTCATAAGCCACCGCAGCCGGCCAATATTGTTCAGTTCAATACTGGTAAGTACTTACTACATGTCAAGCACTATGCTAAGTGCTTATGACATGAAACTGTAAAAACACAGCACTGTCCTGCCCTCAAAGAGCTCACAATCTGGAGACACAGCCAGCCTCATTAACAAATAATAATACCACAGAAAACAACTGCTATAACCAGGGCACACACAATGTAGTGTGTGTGCCCTGGTTGCAGAGCTTACAGTGAGCCGAGAACTGCTATAACCAGGGCACACACAATGTAGTGTGTGTGCCCTGGTGCAGAGCTTACAGTGAGCCGAGAACTGCTATAACCAGGGCACACACAATGTAGTGTGTGTGCCCTGGAGGCAGAGCTTGCAGTGAGCCCAGATCGCGCCACTGCACTCCACCCTGGGCGACAGAGCGAGACTCCGTCTCAAAAAAAAAAAAAAAAAGAAATAAGGCTAAAATAGTAAAAAAGATCAGATCATAAAGGTCCTAGTATACTATATAAAACACTTTCAGGCCAGGCGCAGTGGCTCACACCTATAATCCCAGCACTCTGGGAGGCCAAAGGGGGCAGATCACTTGAGGACAGGTGTTCAAGACCAGCCTGGCCAACATGGCAAAACCCCGTCTCTACTAAAAAATACAAAAATTAGCCAGGCATGGTGGCTCACACCTGTAATCCCAGCACTTTGGGAGGCTGAGGTGGCGGATAACCTGAAGTCAGTTCGAGACCAGCCTGGCCAACATGGTGAAACCTTGTCTCTACTAAAAATACAAAAATTAGCTGGGCATGGTGGCACGTGCCTGTAGTCCCAGCTACTCAGGAGGCTGAGGCAGGAGAATTGCTTGAACCCAGGAGATGGAGGTTGCAGTGAGCCGAGATGGTGCCACTGCACTCCAGCCTGGGTGACAGAGCGAGAATCCACCTCAAAAAAAAAAAAAAAAAAAAAATTAGCTGGGCGTGGTAGCACACATCTGTGATACCAGTTACTCAGGGGGCTGAGGTGGGAGAATCACTTGATCCCGGGAGGTAGAGGTTCTAGTGAGCTGAGATCACGCCACTGCACTTCAGTCTAGGTAACAGAGTGAAACTCCATCTCAAACAAACGAACAAACAAATAAATAAAACACTTTCATTCAACAACTATTTGCTGAGTCCCTACTAAGTGCTAGACATCACCAAGTACACAGGATATCTATCTCTGCAGATTCACTGCTATCTATAAGAATGGCTGTTAGCTGAGTTGTGCAGTACAATCTGTATAGAACAACAGCCCTGTAAGACCACTGTAAACTACAGGGCCGAAACTGCAGGCTCCACAAGGGTCTTAAGGAGTTCACAAATTCACATGCATATCAAGTACACTCTGTACACAATAATATCTTGATATTTTTAATGCATAATAGATGTTAGGTTTAACAGAGTATCACTTTAAAATATTACTGAATTCCTACCGGACCTGCTTTTTGGTTTTTTCCCCCCACAATTAATGTATTCTGAAAGTATGTTACTGTCCTGGCTCGCAAGGTTTTCACTGTTAAAAAGGTATCTTCACAAGGTCTATTGTCTCAGACAACAGGGAGAAATTTAAAAATTCTGAGTAGGAAGACCAAGGCAGGCAGATCACTTGAGGTCAGGAATTCGAGACCAGCCTGACCAACACGGTGAAACCCCATCTCTACTAAAAATACAAAAATTAGCCAGGCGTGGCCTGTAGTTTCAGCAATTCAGAAGGCTAAAGCAGGAGAATCACTTGAACCCAGGAGGCGGAGGTTGCAGTGAGCCGAGATTGCGCCACTGCAATCCAGCCTGGGTGACAGAGAGAGATTCCGTCTCAAAATAAAGAAAATTCTGAGTAGGAAGAGTGGCACGCCCCCAGTGTTCTTTTCTCATTCCACCCTTGCCTAGTTACTACAGAATTTATTTTTCTTTCATTTATGAGCCTGGAAAATCTTAATCACGATTACTTCGCGTGAGAATAGTACTTGTAGCATTAAGTTTGTCAAAGAAATACTTAAGTGCTGAAGACATAGTCTTCTTCAAAGTGCTTTATAAAAGTGATCTGGACCAGGCACGGTGGCTCACGCCTGTAATCCCAACATTTTGAGAGGCCAAGGCGGGCGGATCACCTGAGGTCGCGAGTTCAAGACAAGCCTGACCAACACGGAGAAACCCCATCTCTACCAAAAATACAAAAATTAGCTGGGCATGGTGGTGCATGCCTGTAATCCCAGCTACTCGGGAGGCTGAGGCAGGAAAATCGCTTGAATCCGAGAGGCAAAGGTTGCGCTGAGCCCAGATTGCACCACTGCACTCCAGCCTGGGCAACAAGAGCGAAACTCCGTCTCAAAATAAAAGAAAAAGAACAAGAAAATTGGTCAGAGTGTGTGTACAATTTTGCAGTTCTTGAACCCATACTGCCAAATCACTCTTTTTTTTTTGAGCCAGAGTTTCACTCTTGTTGCCCAGGTTGGAGTGCAATGGCGTGATGTCAGCTCACTGCAACCTCCGCCTCCCAGGTTCAAGTGATTCTCCTGCCTCAGCCTTCTCAGTAGCCGGTATCACAGGCATACGCTACCACGCCCGGCTAATTTTGTTGTTTTTTTTTTTTTGAGATGGCGACAGATTGAGACTCTTTATTTATTTTATTTTATTTTATTTTATTTATTTATTTATTTATTTATTTATTTATTTATTATTTATTTATTTATTTATTTATTGAGACGGAGTCTCCCTCTGTTGCCCAGGCTGGAGTGCAGTGGCCGGATCTCAGCTCACTGCAAGCTCCACCTCCCGGCTTCACGCCATTCTCCTGCCTCAGCCTCCCGAGTAGCTGGGACTACAGGCGCCCGCCACCTCGCCCGGCTAGTTTTTTGTATTTTTTAGTAGAGACGGGGTTTCACCGTGTTAGCCAGGATGGTCTCGATCTCCTGATCTCGTGATCCGCCTGTCTCGGCCTCCCAAAGTGCTGGGATTACAGGCTTGAGCCACCGCGCCCGGCCGAGACTCTTTAAAAAAAAAAAAAACCTTTTATTCCATTGTTAATAATGACTATTTCTATCACTTATTAAATACACTTTAAGAGCTAGTTCTAGGACCTATGAAAAAAGCAGTATTTTAGCCGGCATTTCCCAATTCATCTATAGGCTCACATCATTACATTCAATATTGATGTCTGCCGGGCTCATGGCTTGACATCCCAGCACTTTGAGGGGCTGAGGCAGGGGGATCACTTGAGCCCAGGAGTTTGAAAGCAGCCTGGGCAACATAAACTAGACCCTACCTCTACAAAAACAAAAAAAATTAGCTGGGCATGCTGGCGTATGCCCGTGGTCCTAGCAACTCAGGAGGCTGAGGCAAGGGATCATCTAAGCCCAGGAGTTCATGATTATAGTGAGCTATGATTATGCCACTGTACTCCAGCCTGGGCCACAGAGCAAGACCCTGTCACTATGAAAAAACAAAAAATAAAAAAAAATTGATGTCTATTTCAATTTGTATATTTTTGAATATTTAATAATTATCTAAAATTTTCTCCTTTATAAAAATAGAATAGTTTGAGAGTATCCAAGAATTTATCTACTCAACATGTGTCAATTAGTGGGAATTAGGGGAATGGGTCATGATAATGTCATTCCATTGTTATAACTTAATCTGAACACTGAATACAGTAGCTTTTCTTCGTATAACAAACAGTTAAAGATAAGAAATATAAGTACATTGATGATAAAAGAGTAAATTAGTACATTTATCTGAGCATGATTCTTAAATGACACATCAAGATATCTCTGATGGACTGACTGACTGATTGACAGTGTCTTGCTCTGTTGCCCAGGCTGGAGTACAGCGGTGCAAATCCTGCTCACTGCAGCTTCAACCTCCTAGGCTCAAGCAATCCTCCCACCTCAGCATTCTGCGTAGCTGGGACCCCAAACGTGCCCTCATATTTTTATTCTGTGTAGAGACAGGGTCTCACTATATTGTCCAGGCTGGTCTCGAACTCCTGGGCTCAAGCAATCCACCTGCCTTTGTCTCCCACAGTGTTGGGATTACAGATGTGGATTACAGGCATGAGCCACCATGCCCAGCCTCACAAAAACTATACAAAAAATACACTCTTGGAAATCATTAAGCATGACCTCTACAACAAACACATCTAATAAAAAAGAATAAAAACTAACATTCTATTTAAGAGATATTACTATTATTTTGAAATCAAGGGAACCTATAAAAGGTCTGATATACAAATTTTACCACAGAGTAAAATTTGATAAAAACTTTCTCAGTAACTTAATTTTACATAGAGAAATTCAATGCAAGATACTCTGAAAATGACTAGAATGATGATCCTACAGAGAACTAGCTGAGTCTTATCTGTAAATTTTACTGAAATAGGAAATAATTCTGTCTTTGTATACAATTGCATCCATGCATGAGCTTTATCTAAGGAAAATAATCTCTTATGTTGAATTATTATATTTTTTTTTTTTTTTTTTTTTGAGACAGAGTTTCGCTCTTTTTGCCCAGGCTGGAGTGCAGTGGCTTGATCTCGGCTCACCGCAACCTCCGCCCTGCCGGGTTCAAGTGATTCTCCTGCCTCAGCCCCTGGAGTAGCTGGGATTACAGGCGCCCGCCACCACACTCGGCTAGTTTTTGTATTTTGAGTACAGACGGGGTTTCATCATGTTCGCCAGGAAGGTCTCAATCTCTTGACCTCGTGATCTATCTGCCTCGGCCTCCCAAAGTGCTAGGATTACAGGTGTGAGCCATCATATCCAGCCAAATTATTTAGAATTTTAGTCAGCTAATAAATTATATGTCTAATAGTAGGGGGAGATACAGAATGCCACTAGTGTTGATGTTTAATCTCTGTATACAATAATTTTTTTTTTAAGCAAGAAGGAAATTTAGTAAGATTTCCTTCCTATTGTAGGACATTTCTCCACTTGTGCTTCTGAATGACTCTGATTCAAACTGGCATGAGACTGCTCAGACTTATGGTTCAAAAGTATAAGGTTGGAAGGGATTTCTATTTATTAATTCCCCCACATACATCCTTTTTCAAGTTTCAAGAACACATTTACTGATATTAATAATAACTTCCATCTTTTTAGTTCAAAATGTCACTGTCATAAGAAAAAAATAGGCTAGGCATGGTGGCTCCAGCCTGTAATCCCAGGACTTTGGGAGGCCAAAGTGGGCAGATCACATGAGCCCAGGAGTTTGAGAGCAGCCTGGGCAACATGGTGAAACCCCATCTCTACAAAAATACAAAAATTAGCCTGGCGTGGTACTGCATGCCCATAGTCCCAGCTGCTTAAGTTGGATGAGGTGGGAGGATGGCTTGGGCCTGGGAGGCTGTAACCACAGCAAGCCGTGGTTACACCACTGAACTCCAGCCTGGGTGACAGGGTGAGATCCTGTCTCAAAAATAAATAAATACATAAATAAATAAAAGCTATTAGTGTTGCTGCTTAACCATCCCATCTAAAATAGTTGCCCCCTCACACATACACAATATCACTTTATATCTTACCCTGGTTTATTTTTTCTTAGTATTTATTATATAACTATTGTCATTATACATTTATAATTTATTTATTGCATATCCCCTCCCTGTACCCCAAGTCTTTTTTTTTTTTTTTTTGAGATGGAGTCTCGCTCTGTCGCCCAGGCTGGATGGCAATGGCTTGATCTCGGCTCACTGCAAGCTCCG
>NW_012101365.1:2242539-2246238 GCF_000951045.1 Mandrillus leucophaeus | reverse complement strand
AACTCCTGACCTCAGGTGATCCACCCGCCTCGGCCTCCCAAAGTGCTGGGATTACAGGCGTGAACCACTGCACCCGGCCTATCTCGACTATTCTTTACATAACTCCTATAATTTAATCCCTCAGTTCTCCACTTGAAAGTAAGACCTCTGCAAAGGCACTCCTAACTATTCCATTATTCCACAACTTCTCTTTTCTTTTCTTTCTTTTTTTTAATTTTAATGAGGTCTCACTCTGTTGCCCAGGCTGGCGTGCAGTGGCATGATCATAACTCAATGCAGCCTCGAACTGCTGGGCTCAAGTGAGCCTCCCACCTCAGGGTCTAGAGCAGATAGTACTACAGGCATACACCACCATGCCCAGCTATCAACTTGTCCTTTTTCAGCAAACTCAAGATATATTAAAACTCTTCACATTTAAAATTACTCTATACAGGCTGATGCGGTGGCTTGTGCCTGTAATCCTAGCACTTTGGGAAGCCAAAGTGGGAAGATCACTGGAGGCCAGGAGTTTGAGATCAGCCTGACCAACACAAGGAGATCTCTTCTTTACACAAAAATAAAAAATCAGCTGCATATAACAGAGCACACTTGAAATCCTAGCTTTACTTGGAAGGCTGAGCTGGAAGGACTGCTTGAGCCTAGGGTTTTGAGGCTGCAGTGAGCCATAATCATGCTACTGCACTCCAGTGTAGGCAGCAGAGCAAGACCCTATCTCAAAGTAAGTAAGCAAGCAAATAAATAAATAAATAAATAAATAAAATTGCTCTATATACATAAGATGAAAAATGCCAGAGGTCACATCTATTTTACTATCTGTGATTTCCCCAATGTCAACAACACTCCAAAAACATTGTGAAGATTAATTAAAAGTAAGGACTATGTCTTAGACCAGTAGTTCTCAAATTGCGGTTCACAGACCAGCAGCATCAGCATTACATGGGTGTCGACAGAAATGCAAACTTTCACAGTGGTTCATGTCTGTAATTCCAGCACTCTCGGAGGCTGAGGCAGGAGGATCACTGGAGCCCAGGAGTTCGAGGCCAGCCTAGGCAACATGGCGAAACCCCACCTCTACAAAAAATATAAAAATTAGCCCGGTGTGATGGTGGGCACCTGTGGTCCCAGCTACGTGGGAGACTGAGGTGAGAGGATCGCTTGAGCCTGGGAAGTCAAGGCTGCAGTGAGCTGCGATCATGCCACTGCACTCCAGCTTAGGGACAGATCAAGACCCTGCCTCAAAAAAAAGAACTGCAAACACTCAGGCCCTGCCCTCAGTTCACTGCAACCTCTGCCTCCCGGGTTCAAGTGATTCTCCTACCTCAGCCTCCCGAGTAGCTGGGATTACAGGCATATGCCACCATACTCAGCTAATTTTTGTATTTTTAGTAGACACGAGGTTTTGCCATGTTGGCCAAGCTGGTCTCGAACTCCTGACCTCAGGTGATCTGCCTGCCTTGGCCTCCCAAAGTGCTGGAATTATAGGTGTGAGCCATCACGCCCAATCAAGAATTCATCTTAAACATCTCAACTATTCAAATGCAACCTAATTAACATTTAACAAATGGCCGGGTGCGACAGCCTGGGCGACAGAGCGAGACTCCATTTAAAAAAAAAAAAAAATTAACAAATATAAAATACAAAGCTTTATAATAACCATTCATTCAACTGTATTTATTATCTACGAAAAATACTGCACTAGGAAAAGTAGCCTCTACTGATAATTCCTAGCTCAAAATAAGCTAATATTTTGCCTTCTCCTCACGTCTCCCATACATACACTGTTACTCTGTGTGTACATGTTTTAACCATCAAGGAAAAATCAAGTTAATTAGATGCAAAGTTTAAAACATAATCATGCCTAATATGTCTGCTGTGGTCTGAATGTTTCTGTCTCCCTAAATTCATATGTTGGAATCCTAATTCCCAAGGTAATGGTATGAGGAGGTGGGGCCTTTGGGAGGTGATTACATCACCAGTGTAGTGCCCACATGAATGGGATTAGTGCCCTTATAAAAGAGGCCCCAGAGAGCCACCTGGCCCCTGCCACCACGTGTGAAAACAGTGAAAAGGTGACTCAGGAACAGCCCTCACGAAACACCAAATCTGCTGGGGAACTGATTTTGGACTTCCCAGCTTTCCGAACTCTGAGAAATAAATTTCTGTTGTTGACAAGCTACCTAGTTTATGGTATTTTGTTACAGTAGATTGAATGGGCTAAGACAATATCTTGCTTGCCTCATTTCCTACTACACATCTTCATTCTTGCATCCTTCCATGCTATATAATGGTAATACTACCTCCTACAATGCATCCTAATTCCTTCCTACTTTCTTTCTTTAAAAAAAAAAAAATCCCTGTGAGGGCATCCTTTCTACTTGCTACTCATATTCATGAGGCATTCTTCCCCTTCCCAAAATGATCTATAAGAACCCTATTCAACTTTCAGGCCCAGCTAAAAGGACACTTTTGAATCCTAAATACCTCAAGCGGAGTACGTAACTCCTCCCTCTCATACATTCATTCTCAATGGAAGGGTCCACACTTTCAAAAATCTGGCAATGTGATGTCTTAGGTAGGATGGCTCTTTATTCTGAAAAGTATAATCATCATACCTCACTCAATATCATTTTTGCACCAAAATTAAGATTCTCTGCCCAGGCGTGATGGCTCATGCCTGTAATTCTAGCACTTTGGGAGGCCAAGGTGGGAGGATGGCTTAAATCCAGGAGGTCAAGACCAGACTGGGCAACACAGCGAGACTCCATTTCTACAAAAAGTTTTACAAATTAGTGGGGCATGGTAGTCCGTGCCTGTGGTACCAGCTACTTGTGAGGCTAAGGTGAGAAGATTGCTTGAGCCCAGGAGTTCAAGGCTGCAAAGAGCCATGATTGTGCCACTGCACTCCAGCCTGGGCCACAGAGCAAGATCATCTCCAAACAACGATTCTCAGACTCACTCTTTCTGTGTAATCCACTAGCTACCTCAAATTTCAATTTAAGTTTATACTAGTCAGGTGGGAAATGAGACCATAAAGTGAATCATTCAAGCACCTAGCTGGCCTGGGCACTTGGAATAATAAGTGAGGCACGGTTGCTACCTAGAACTTACATTCCACAGGGAGAAACAGGTTAGCATACAATAACAGTGTGTGAAAGTGAAGGAGACAGACACAGGGAAATGACAGACTAAAAATGCAGGAGCGAGTTAGGGAAAATTCATAGATTAAATAATTTAATAGTACATCACTTTTCTAAAAAACAGATGGAGGGAAAAAAAGAAACTGACTAACCTCCTAGGGGAACATAATTATCAGGACTTAGTTGTGCCTTATTCCTCCCAGAAACCAAAATTTAGCTTGTTGCATATGTTGGAGCAATGTTTTCAATAAATGTACAGCAAACCACTTATAACCCAACTCAACGAAAAAATCCAACTGAAGCCTCAATCTATTTTCAAACAGAAAGAAAATTTGCAAATATAAGGTTCTCCCAACTAAAGGCAGACAGAGCAAAACAAATGAACTCTTTAGAAGGTTTAAAGAGACAGTCACAACCTGCCAAGCTGATTGTCAGTCTTCAAATGCCCTTGGTCTCTGCCTCCAAATGAAAACAAATCATTTAAGCAATAATAGTCAAGTCTGTAAACAAGTATTTTTAAATTTCTCCAGCTGTACCTCCACATTAAAAGATGCTCAAAAAA
>NW_012101365.1:2237604-2238147 GCF_000951045.1 Mandrillus leucophaeus | reverse complement strand
GCCCCGCCTCCGCTCTCAATGCGCAGACTCAGCCGAGGGCTCCCGCCCCCCCCAGCCCGACCTGTAGTTTCTCCCCCTCCCAGACCCTTAAAGGAGCAACACACCCCCAAATCCTAGCCTCCCTTCAAAATATGAAGAGCTTTAAATATTACATTATGACAAGAGATTAGAGCACCGCTCGCTTAGGTCGCCTATAGACCCCTCTGTCACTCATCATTATTCTTTAAGATTTGGGCTTCTGGTTCACTGTCATTCATTACTACTATTGTCAAAATTCTTGGTGATTTCAAAATTCGCTTAATTCTTCCAATCCTCTGGCCTCTCAGATTCTTCTCTAGGGATCATTCTTGGCTCAGCCTCTCACTCTCATGCTCATACGAATAATTGTAACTTCTCTACAATCTTAATTTTAATCCTCTAACTCCCATCGCAACCTTCTTCCTTTCTTTTTTTCTTTTTCTTTTTCTTTCTTTTTTTTTTTTTTTTTTTTTTGGATGGAGTTTCGCTCTTGTTGCCCAGGCTGATCTCAAATTTCTGGGCTTA
>NW_012101365.1:2235292-2236178 GCF_000951045.1 Mandrillus leucophaeus | reverse complement strand
TTTAAGCAATAATAGTCAAGTCTGTAAACAAGTATTTTTAAATTTCTCCAGCTGTACCTCCACATTAAAAGATGCTCAAAAAAAAAAAAAAAAAAAAAACTCAAAACATTTTTTAGCTATTTCTGTCAAAAGACTAGATCTCTCCTGAGGTCACAGTATGCATGCTGGCCCTCACTTCATTGCTCTGTAACACACCACCACTCCGGTTTTGCAATGACACTAGTTAATAGGCTTCCAGGATCTCTTCAATGCCTCCAAAAACGAAAAGGAAGAAGCAAGCCTACAAATCCTTATCTGCCCGACCTACAGCTCCCGGGAAGCAACAGTCCTCAAATTGTTACTGCTTAGACCCCTGAAGCCCGTAGAAGGAAATGGGGACAGCTGCGAAAGCGAACCGAGCGAGGACATCCGATAAGGGAAGAGGAAACGTGGATGGGAGAGGACGAAGGGGAGAAGGAACACGGAGAGGAGGGGGCAGTGGAGATAAAATGGTGAAGAGGGGTGAGAAGAGCAAGGAAGAGCAGCGAAAAATAGGGAGGAAAGGGGGGAAGTAAAATTCACATAAGGGAAAAAAAGGCAAAATGATAGAGGAGAAAGGAGGGAAGGGTTAGGGTTAAAGGACAAGGAGTGGGCGACAAAAGGAATGCGAAAAAGGCTGTCACTGGGAGTGATAAAAAGGATGTCATCGGGGAGAAGGGAGATTCAGTGGATGTCACCTAAAGGGGTTCACCCCAGCAGGTGAATGGGGGAGCACGGGCAAGGAGGAGCTGGACACCGAGGGGGCGGTAACGAGGGAAAGAGGTAAAGGCAGGGAGCCCGAGGGGACACCAGAGACAAGGAGGCGCAAGCCCGCAGGGGCTAGCGCGGCGGGCGGGGGCTAGGGTGG
>NW_012101365.1:2223256-2233532 GCF_000951045.1 Mandrillus leucophaeus | reverse complement strand
GCTACATAACTATTTCAAGTCTCCTGTCTCTTCAAACCTCCAACACTTCCTCCCTCATCCTCATTTAGCTGATGATTTTGCTTCCAATTTGATTTTCTTCCAATGAGAAAATCAAACAAACCAAAAAGAACATCTACAAGTTCCCAGCACCCTGACTTCCAACTAACCTGTAACTCTGCTTTGATACTCTCTCTGCCTTCCTTTCCTTACTGCAAGCGAATTATTTGTCTTTTAGCTAATGTCAAATCCTCCTCAGTTCTCAAGCATCTGTGCTAAAAGACCCAGGTTTTATCCCCAATCACAAAACTAAATTTCTGTAAAATTAATTACTAGAAAAAATTAAAATTTAAAAACAAGCATCCAAAATGCAAGCCCAGACTTTTTAAAACCTGCTTAACCATTTTAAAGTGTATAGCTCAGTGGTATTAAATACATTCACATTGTTGTACAACCATCCCCATCAAGAACTCCAGAACTTATTTTTCTTTTATTTATTTATTTTTTGAGACAAGGTCTTACCGTGTCACCCATCAGGAGTACAGTGGCACAATCACGACTCACTCAACCTCAAACTCCTGGGCTGAAGTAATCCTCCCACCTCAGCCTCCTAAGCAACTAGGACTACAGGCACGTACCACCATGCCTGGCTAGTTATTTATTTATTTATTTATTTATTGCAGAGACAAGGCTGAAAGCTTGTACTCATTAAACAATAACTCCCCATTCCTAACTTCCCCCAATCCCCAGCCATCACTGTTCTGCTTTCTGTCTCTATTAATTTGACTATGCTAGGCAGAATTTTTATTATTAAATCCAGCACACATAAAATTTTTCTGTCAAATTGTTATAAAAGTTTCAAAATATTAATTCTGAATTGCTGTCACAAACTGGTGACAAACCATTTCTAGATGGTAACTAGTCCACTGATCATACTTTGAGAAGCTCAAGTACTAGGTCTCATACCACATCACTTTCTCAGAGACACCTATCCAGCAATTCTTCCTCTCGCCTACATCACTATTTTTCTGCTATTACCTCTCATTGCTATAGCAACATGAATTTATTTCTTCCATCTTAAAACAATCAAACAAAAATCCCTCCCTTAGGTTGCAGTGAGCCGAGATCGCGCCACTGCACTCTAGCCTGGGCAACAGAGCGAGACTCCATCTCAAAAAAAAAACCCTCTCTTGACTGGACTTGACCCCCTACCCACTGCCCCATTTCTCCATTCTCTTTTCTGCAAAATGCCTCACAAAGGTGGCTTGTACATAGTCTCACTCTGTTGCTCAGACTAGAGTGCAGTGGTGCAATCTCAGCTCACTACAGCCTCCGCCTCCTGGGTTCAAGCGATCCTCCCACTTCAGCCTCCCAAGGAGCTGAGACTACAGGCGTGTGCCACCATGTCCAACTAATTTTTGTATTTTTTGTAAAGATAGGGTTTCATCATGTTGCCTAGGCTGGTCTCGAACTCCTGAGCTCAAGCAATCTGCCTGCCTCAGTCTCCCAAAATGCTGAGATTACAGGCATGAGCCACCTCGCCTGGCCTTGACATCCTTTTTCTCATTTTCGGTGAGATCCTCTCTGGTTAAGCTTTTACCTCCTCCACTCCACTGAAATGCTCTTGTCAAGGTCACTAGTGGTGTCCATTTGCTGACACCAGTCAATTCTCAGTCCTCGTGTTACTTGACCTACCAACATTGCTAAACACAGCTCATTACTTCCCCCTCCTTGGCTACCACGACATTCCACCCCCTTGGGTCTTCCATCTCACTGGCTGCTCCTAGTTTCTCCTCATTTCTCTGACCTCTAAATACTGTAGTACCCTAAGGCTCAATATTTAGACTTTTTATCTTTTCCATGTACACTCCTTCATAATCTTATCCCATCACGTTACTTTAAATATTATCTATGCTGTGATAACCCCAAAATTATATCTCTATTCTGAATTTCATACTTACATATCTAAATGCCAGCTAAACATCTCCCCTTATATGTCTAATAAGCTACAATTTTTCTTAGTAGTTACTCAATAGATTTCCCCTCAAGTAACACGGATAAGCCAATAAATACCAAAGAGAATACGACCGCCAATATTAGCTTAGACCAATCACGATTTACTCTCCATCTGATCTGTGAGTTACTTTCCCTAAGGACTTGCTTGTAGTGGAGGAAAATCATCATTAAAAATTAGAGTTCTAGGCTGGGTACAGTGGCTCAGGCCTGTAATCCCAGCAATTTAGGAGGCCGAGGCGGGTGGATCATGAGGTCAGGAGATGGAGACCAGCCTGGCCAACATGGTGAATCTCCATCTCTACTAAAAATACAAAAGAAATTAGCCAAGTGTAGTGGCACACACCTGTAGTCCCAGCTACTTGGGAGGCTGAGGCAGGAGAATCGCTTGAACCTGGCAAGCAGAAGTTGCAGTGAGCCGAGATCACTCCACTGCACTCCAACCTGGACGACAGACAGAGACTCCTTCTCCAAAAAAAAAAAAAAAATAGAGTTCTAGCCAGCCAAGGTGGTTGACACTTGTAATCCCAGCACTTTGGGAGGGCAAGGCAGACAGACGGTTTGAGACCAAGAGTTTGAGACTAGCCTGGGCAAGATGGCAAAATTCCATCTCTACAAAAAAAAATACCAAAAAGTAGCTGGGCATGGTGGTAGTTTCGGCTACTCAAGAGACTGAGGTGGAAGGATCCCCTGAGCCCTGGAGGTCGAGGCTGTAGTGAGGCATCGTCGCGCCACTGCACTCCAGCCTGTGTAACAGAGTAAGATCCTATCTCAAAAAAAAAAAAAAAAAATCAGGGTTCTGCCATCAAGAAAGATTGGAGTCACAGTTGATTTGCTTGATTTGCAATCAATGAAGCACAAACGAAGGATCAAAAATAAATCCAAATTACCTAGGAACTTAGTATAATACTAAAGGTAGCATTTCAAGTCAGAAAGAGAAAGGTGGAATTATATTTGGTGTTAGAATAACTGGATAGACATCTAGAAAATTTTAACTTGGATTTACACTTCACGCTATTCACCAAGACAAATTTCAAATATATCAAAGATTAAAATGTAAAAAAGAAGGCCAGGCGTGGTGGCTCACGCCTGTAATTCCAGCACTTTGGGAGGCCTAGGCAGGCAGATCACTTAAAGTCAGGATTTCGAGACCACCCTGGCAAAGATGGTGAAACCCCATCTCTACTAAAAATACAAAATTAGGCAGGGCGCAGTGGCTCCCAGCACTTTGGAAGGTCAAGGCGGGTGAATCACAAGGTCAGGAGTTCAAGACCAGCCTGATCAAGATGGTGAAACCCCATCTCTATTAAAACTACAAAAATTAGCCAGGCGAGGTGGCAGGCGCCTGTAATCCCAGCTACTTGGGTGGTAGAAACAGGAAAATCGCTTGAACCTGGGCGGCAGAGGTTGCAGTAAGCCAAGATCGAGCCACTGCACTCCAGCCTGGGTGACAGAGTGAGACTCCATCTCAAAATAAATAAATAAATAAATAAAATAAAAAAGAAGGAAGGAAACCATAACATACTGGAAGAAAGAACCATGGGAGAATTTTTTAGAATCTTAAAGTGAGGAAAATCTTTTTAAGTACAAAACAAGAGCTGGGCGCAGTGGCTCACACCTGTAATCCCAGGACTTTGGGAGGTTGAGGTGGGCAGATCACAATGTCAGGAGTTCAAGACCACCCTGGCCAACATGGCAAAACCCCGTGTCTACCAAAAATACAAAAATTAGCCGGGCATGGTGGTGGGTGCCTGTAATCCCAGCTACTCCACAGGCTGAGGCAAAAGAATCCCTTGAAACTGGGAGGCGGAGGTTGCAGTGAGCTGAGATCGCACTCCTGCACTCCAGACTGGGCGAAAGAGGGAAACTCCATTTCAATAAATAAATAAATAAATAAGTACAAAACAAAACCAAGATGCCATGACAGAAAAGACTGATAAATTCAGCTATGTAGAAATAAAAAATGTAAGGCAAAAGTCACCATAAGGAGAGTCAGACAACAAATGACTACATGTGTCTATATGTGACTATATGTCACTATATGTGACTATATATATATACACACACACACACGCATTTCATATCATAGGAAAATGAATAATGTTCGTATTTGTATTCAGAGCTGAAATCAGTAAGAACAAAACCCAAGGGGGAAAATGCACAAAAGATGTGAACTGATAGTTCAGAGAAAAAGAAATAGAAATGGCTCTTCAATGCTCACTCTTACTTATAATAAGATAAATGCAAATTAGAATTTCTTTGAAATTACCACTTCTTACCTATCAGATTGGCAGAGATTTATGACTGAGAAGATACCATGTGGAAAGGCGGGGTGATGTTGAACAGGTATGTTCATATTTTGTTGGTGGGAGTGTGATTGGGATAACTTCTATGGAGGATAATTTAGCGGTGGCATTTATAACTTGCCTAAATGCACATTCCTTTTGACCCAGCCATTTCCCTTTTTTATTTCAGCAATTCCACTTTTAAAAGTTTAATTGATACACCTGCTCAAGCCTTATTTGTAATAGCAAAAGACTGAAAACAATTTAATGTTTTATTTTCATTTTATTTATCTATTTTTAGAGACAAGGTCTCACTCTGTTGCCCAGGTTGGAGTGCAGTGGCCCAATCATCGTTCGCTGCATCCTTGAACTCTGGAGCTCAAGCCATCCTCCCACCTCAGCCTCCCAAGTAGTTGATACTATAGGCATGGTAGAAAAAAATGAAAAAAAAATTAACTTTTTGTACAGACGGGGACCGGTCAATGTTGTCTAGGCTGGTCTCAAACTCCTGGCTTCAAGCAATCCACCTGTCTCAGCCTTCCAAAGCACTGGGATTTTGGGCATGAGCCACTGTACCTGGCTTAAATGTTTATTAATACAGACCTGGTTGAATAACAGTGTAGTTATACAATGCATACTCTACAGCCTTAAAAAAGATTGAGAAAGCTCTTTGTCCACTAATAGGGAAATAGCTTCAAGATCTATTGTTAAGTGAAAAAGCAATGCCCTAAATAGCGTGTATTGCAGGCTAATATTCCTGTAAGAAGTGATGGTAGTAATACCCATTCATAATTGCTTATATATGCATAAAATATCCCCAGAAGAATTTAACAGAAACTTACATCATTTCTGCTATGAAGAAAACTGGATGGCCAGAGACAGGTAGGAGGGAGATTTTCATAGTATATAATCTCTTGTATCTTTTTGTTTATTTTTTATTTATTTTTACTTTTTTGAGACAGAGTCTCGTTCTGTCGCCCAGGTTGGAGTGCGGTGGTGCAATCTCTACTCACTGCAACCTCCACCTCCCAGGTTCAAGTGATTCTCCTGCCACAGCCTCCTCAGTAGCTGGGACTACAGGTGCCGACCACCACATCTGGCTAATTTTTGTTTTTGTTTTTTGAGGCGGAGTCTCACTTTGTCACCCAGGCTGGAGGTTAGTGGCACAATCTCGGCTCACTGCAAACTGCTTCCCGGGTTCAGGCGATTCTCCTGCCTCAGCCTCTTGAGTAGCTGGGATTACAAGTGTGTGACACCATGCCCGCTTAATTTTTGTATTTTTAGCAGGGACAGGGTTTCACCATGTTAGCCAGGCTGGTCACAAACTCCTGACTTCAAGTGATCCACCTGCCTCAGTCTCCCAAAGTGCTGGGATTACAGGTGTGAACCACCGCACCCAACCTGATTTTTTTTTGAATCATGAAGATGTATTACTTATTTTTAAAGTAAATCAATAATTTTAAAAGTAGTAATTTAGAGCCACTTATCCTACAAGTAAAAATAATTTTTACAATGAGGAATGCCTTTATTGATGTTCTAATTTTTTTTTTTTAAAGACAAGGTCTCGTTCTGTCACCCTGGCTGGAGTACAGTGGCACAATCATGGCTCACTGCAGCCTGAACCTCTTAGGCTCAAGCAATCCTCCTGCCTCAGTCTCCCGAATAACTCAGACTACAGGCACAAACTATCATGCTTGGCTAATGTAAAAAAAAGTTGTTGCTGGGCACACTGGCTCAAGCCTATATGCCAGCACTTTGGGAGGCCAAGGAATGATGCAGATCACTTGAAGTCAGGAGTTTGAGACCAGCCTGGCCAACATGGTGAAACCCCATCTCTACTAAAAAATACAAAAAATAGCCAGGTGTGGTGGTGGATGCCTGTAATCCTAGCTACTCAGGAGGCTGAGGCAGAAGAATCACTTGAACCCGGGGGGCAGAGGTTGCAGTGAGCTGAGATGGCACCACTGCACTCCAGCCTAGGTGACAGAGCAAAACTCCTTCTCAAAAAAAAAAAAAAAAAAATTTAATGTTCTAATTTTAAGAGGGTCTGTACAGTTTTGTTTTTTTTTTTTAATTTTTGTTCAGTTAATTAGAATCAGGGAGCCAAGATTGTGCCCCTGCCCTCCAGCCTGGGTGATGGAGTGAGACCCTGTCTCAAAAAACAAACAACAACAACAAAGACTAAGGAGCACTGTACCAGGAGTCAGCATTGAATTCTAGTTCCTGGCTCTGATACTGGGGATGTATGATTTAATGACCTTTAGGCTATCTGGCACCCTGAGATGCTGAGGCCTTGGACAAATCTTTCCTCTCCCTTTGGGGATAGGGGCTAGGTTTGATCATCTGTAAAATGTCCTGAGGGGGTAAGTGGTTTAATCTCTGTCACCCAGGCTGGAATGCAGTGGCATGACCTCAGCTCACTGCAACCTCCACTTCCTGGGTTCAAGCAATTCTTCCACCTCAGCTTCCCGAGTATCTGGGACTACAGGCATGCACCACCATGCCCAGCTAATTTTTGTCTTTTTAGTAGAGACGGGGTTTCGCCATGGCTGGTCTCGAACTCCTGACCTCGTGATCTGCCCGCCTCGGCTTCCCAAAGTGCTGGATTACAGGTGTGAGCCACCGTGCCCAGCCAAACCAGGCCTTCTTATGTGACTGATTAGGCTGACGCTAAGGTCTTCAGCAAAATTACATTTTACCATGCTCTGTCTTTTCTATAAATTACAAATCCTTCCTGTATTTTCCTTACCTTTTTTTTGGAGATAGGGTCTCACTCTGTCTCTCTCAAGCTAGAGTGCAATGGCATGATGACAACCCTCACTGCAGCCTCCACCTTCCAGACTCAAATGATCATCACACCTCAGTTTCCCAAGTAGTTGGTACTACAGGCATGTGCTAACACGACCAGCTAATTTTTGTCTTTTTAGTAGAGACGGGGTTTCGCCATGTTGGCCAGGCTGGTCTTGAACTCCTGGACTCAAGGGATCTGCCTGTCTCAGGCTCCCAAAGTGTTGGGATTACAGGCGTGAGCCATTGCACCTGACCCCTAGAGTCTTGATTTGTTTAGGCAACTATGCCTCCAGGGTAGACAGGAAGTATCTAATATTTAACATGGGCCATAAGAATTCTGAGATATTAAGAGTATACATGGAAAGTCCTCTTGACGTGATGGCTCCAAAACCTCATAGGGGAGCTGGTAAGAACTCCTGACTATGGAATTAGGAATTATTATTATTATTTTATTTAGAGATGGAATCTTGCTCTGTCACTCAGGCTGGAGTACAGTGGTGCGATCTTGGCTCACTGCAACCTCCACCTCCTGGGTTCAAATGATTCTCCTTCCTCAGCCTCCCAAGTAGCTGGGATTACAGGTGCACACCACCACACCTGGCTACTTTTTTTGTATTTTCAGTAGAGATGGGATTTCACCATGTTGGCCAGGCTGGTCTCGAACTCCTGACTTCAAGTGATCTGTCCACCTCAGCCTCCCAAAGTACTGAGATTACAGGCATGACTCACCACTCCCGGCTAATTTTTATATTTTTAGTAGAGATGGGGTTTCACCATGTTGGCCAGGTTGGTCTTCAACTCCTGGCCTCAAGGGATCCACCTGCCTCAGCCTCCTAAAGTGCTAGGATTACAGGCATGAGCCACCATGCCAGCCTGGAATCAGAAATTATATCTCCAGAGAAGAAAAAGGTAGATTAAAAAGCAATTAAGTATCTATTTGACCTGTCTTGATCAAAAGGAACAACAAATGAAAGTTTTGTACAGAGAAAACAAACTCTTTGGACGTATATGTATATGTATATGTATATATGTACAGTGATGTAAACCACGCCTTCTTCTCTTTTTTTTGAGATGAAGTCTCTGTCACCCAGGCTGGAGTGCAGTGGCGTGATCTCAGCTCACTGCAACCTCCACCTCCTAGGTTCAAGAGATTCTGCTGCCTCAGCCTCCTGAGTAGCTGGGACTACAGGCACACGCCACCACGCCAAGCTAATTTTTGTATTTTTAGTAGAGACAGGGTGTCACCATATTGGCCATGCTGGTCTCGAACTCCTGACCTCGTGATCTGCCCGCCTCGGCTTCCCAAAGTGCTGGATTACAGGTGTGAGCCACCGTGCCCAGCCAAACCAGGCCTTCTTATGTGACTGATTAGGCTGACGCTAAGGTCTTCAGCAAAATTACATTTTACCATGCTCTGTCTTTTCTATAAATTACAAATCCTTCCTGTATTTTCCTTACCTTTTTTTTGGAGATAGGGTCTCACTCTGTCTCTCTCAAGCTAGAGTGCAATGGCATGATGACAACCCTCACTGCAGCCTCCACCTTCCAGACTCAAATGATCATCACACCTCAGTTTCCCAAGTAGTTGGTACTACAGGCATGTGCTAACACGACCAGCTAATTTTTTTACTTTTTGTATAGACAGGGTCTCCCTATGTTGCCCAGGCTGGTCTTAAACTCCTGGGCTCAAATGATTCTCCTGCCTTGGCCTCCCAAAGTGTTGGGATTACAGGCGTGAGCCACCATGCCCAGCAATTTACTGACTTTTAATGTAAATAAGGAAGGTTAACTTCTACAGCTTGTGAACTATGTTTCAGAAAATTACATAAACGTGCAAAACATATTTATTGTCAGAAAGAACATTAGTTTGAGAAATGTGCCTTCTATTATTCTTTTAATCTATAAATGACCTCTCTAGTATTAGCTTTTCCTTTTTTTTTTTTTTTTTTGAAGACAGAGTCTCCCTCTGTATCCTAGGCTGGAGTACAGTGGTATGATCTCAGCTCACCGCAACCTCTGCCTCCTGGGTTCAAGCAATTCTCCTGCCTCGGCCTTCAGAGTAGCCGGGACTACAGGCGCATGCCACCATGCCCAGCTAATTTTTGTATTTTTAGTAGAGATGGGGTTTCACCACGTTGGCCAGGCTGGTCTTGAACTCCTCACCTTAAGTGATCCACCTGCTTCAGCCTCCCACAGTGTTGGGATAACAGGCATGAGCCACCACGCCCAGCTTTTTTTTTCCCTTTCCTCACCCCCCAAAACATAACGAAATCTCTGGAAGTGTAAAACAGTTTGGCAGTTCAGTCTGCTTTTACTCCCTGAAGTTGCTGGTTTTAGAATAAAGGTGGCTCCAGCTATTTCTGATTCAAACATCAAGGTGAACAGTATTCCACAGAATATGAAATTAAAGCCATTGGCCTCACATGGTGGCTCACGCCTGTGATCCTAGCACTTTGGGAGGCCGAGGTGGGCGAATTGCCTGAGCTCAGGAGTTCGAGACTAGCCTGGGCAATACAGTGAAACCCCCGTCTCTCCTAAAACACACACACACACACACACACACACACACACATATAAATTAGCTGGGTGCGGTGGCGTGCGTCTGTAGTCCCAGTTACTTGGGGGACTGAGGCAGAAGAATTGCTTGAACCTAGGAGGCAGAGGTGGCAGTGAGCAGAAATCACACCACTGCAGTCAGCCTGGGTGACAGAGCAAGACTCCATCTCTAAAACAAAAAAAAAAAGGAAATTAAAGCCCTTGGACACAGAGTTTGAAACTTTAGACCAAGGAGGGGAGCTGAAGGTTGCCCAAACTTCTGCTGTGGTTATGGAGAAATATGTGGCCAAAGTGGGCAAAGAACTGGCTACCAGGTGAAACATCCAAGTGTTAGGGTCATATTCTAAATCAACCATTTAAGTTGCTATCACTCCCTCTTCATTGCTGTCATCAACTGAATACATTCATAGAAGACCTTGACACCTGACTCAATCTTCACTCTACTGCAATAATTGCCAAAGTGTGGGCCCCCACCCTTGTTCCCAGGTGAGGCTTATTAGAAATGCAAATTATTGGGCCACCAAGACCAACTGAATCAGAAATTCTGGGTGTAGGCCCCAGTAAACTGTGTGTGTGTGTGTGTGTGTGTATGTGTGTGTGGGGTGTGTGTGGTGTGTGTGTGTATGTGTGTGGGG
>NW_012101365.1:2222353-2223206 GCF_000951045.1 Mandrillus leucophaeus | reverse complement strand
GCGATCTTGGCTCACTGCAACCTCCACCTCCTGGGTTCAAATGATTCTCCTTCCTCAGCCTCCCAAGTAGCTGGGATTACAGGTGCACACCACCACACCTGGCTACTTTTTTTGTATTTTCAGTAGAGATGGGATTTCACCATGTTGGCCAGGCTGGTCTCGAACTCCTGACTTCAAGTGATCTGTCCACCTCAGCCTCCCAAAGTACTGAGATTACAGGCATGACTCACCACTCCCGGCTAATTTTTATATTTTTAGTAGAGATGGGGTTTCACCATGTTGGCCAGGTTGGTCTTCAACTCCTGGCCTCAAGGGATCCACCTGCCTCAGCCTCCTAAAGTGCTAGGATTACAGGCATGAGCCACCATGCCAGCCTGGAATCAGAAATTATATCTCCAGAGAAGAAAAAGGTAGATTAAAAAGCAATTAAGTATCTATTTGACCTGTCTTGATCAAA
Organism: Mandrillus leucophaeus; assembly: GCF_000951045.1. Taxonomy (NCBI): domain Eukaryota; kingdom Metazoa; phylum Chordata; class Mammalia; order Primates; family Cercopithecidae; genus Mandrillus; species Mandrillus leucophaeus. The sequence continues at coordinate 2,222,749 of NW_012101365.1, read as the reverse complement.
AGGAACAACAAATGAAAGTTTTGTACAGAGAAAACAAACTCTTTGGACGTATATGTATATGTATATGTATATATGTACAGTGATGTAAACCACGCCTTCTTCTCTTTTTTTTGAGATGAAGTCTCTGTCACCCAGGCTGGAGTGCAGTGGCGTGATCTCAGCTCACTGCAACCTCCACCTCCTAGGTTCAAGAGATTCTGCTGCCTCAGCCTCCTGAGTAGCTGGGACTACAGGCACACGCCACCACGCCAAGCTAATTTTTGTATTTTTAGTAGAGACAGGGTGTCACCATATTGGCCATGCTGGTCTCGAACTCCTGACCTCGTGATCTGCCCGCCTCGGCTTCCCAAAGTGCTGGATTACAGGTGTGAGCCACCGTGCCCAGCCAAACCAGGC
>NW_012101365.1:2219655-2221583 GCF_000951045.1 Mandrillus leucophaeus | reverse complement strand
AAGGTGAACAGTATTCCACAGAATATGAAATTAAAGCCATTGGCCTCACATGGTGGCTCACGCCTGTGATCCTAGCACTTTGGGAGGCCGAGGTGGGCGAATTGCCTGAGCTCAGGAGTTCGAGACTAGCCTGGGCAATACAGTGAAACCCCCGTCTCTCCTAAAACACACACACACACACACACACACACACACACATATAAATTAGCTGGGTGCGGTGGCGTGCGTCTGTAGTCCCAGTTACTTGGGGGACTGAGGCAGAAGAATTGCTTGAACCTAGGAGGCAGAGGTGGCAGTGAGCAGAAATCACACCACTGCAGTCAGCCTGGGTGACAGAGCAAGACTCCATCTCTAAAACAAAAAAAAAAAGGAAATTAAAGCCCTTGGACACAGAGTTTGAAACTTTAGACCAAGGAGGGGAGCTGAAGGTTGCCCAAACTTCTGCTGTGGTTATGGAGAAATATGTGGCCAAAGTGGGCAAAGAACTGGCTACCAGGTGAAACATCCAAGTGTTAGGGTCATATTCTAAATCAACCATTTAAGTTGCTATCACTCCCTCTTCATTGCTGTCATCAACTGAATACATTCATAGAAGACCTTGACACCTGACTCAATCTTCACTCTACTGCAATAATTGCCAAAGTGTGGGCCCCCACCCTTGTTCCCAGGTGAGGCTTATTAGAAATGCAAATTATTGGGCCACCAAGACCAACTGAATCAGAAATTCTGGGTGTAGGCCCCAGTAAACTGTGTGTGTGTGTGTGTGTGTGTATGTGTGTGTGGGGTGTGTGTGGTGTGTGTGTGTATGTGTGTGGGGAGTGTGTGTGGTGTGTGTGTATGTGTGGTGTGTGTGTGTGTGTGTGTGGGAGATGTGTGTGTGTGTGATGGGGTTTCGCTATGTAACCTAGGCTGGAGTGCAGAGACTATTCATAGGCATGATGTCACTGCTGTCCAGCCCAGGAGTTTTGGCCTCTTTTATTCCAACCTGGCAGTTCACCTTTCCTTGGGCAACCTGGTAGTCCTCTACTCATGGGAGATCATCACACTGATGTTTAATTTAGTGCAGTCACCTGATTGACATAGCACACTAGAGCTCAGAATTCCTGTGCTCAAACGATTCTCCTGCCTCTGCCTCCCACGTAACTGGGACTACAGGTGCATGGCACTGCGTCCGGCTAAACTATATTTTAATATGCCTTCCAAGTGATTCTGACCCCCACTAAACTTTGAGAGCAACTGGGCTGTTACAATCCTACAACAACTTGGGTGACTTGAACATCCACCTCAATGACCCCTCAAGCTCTCTGGCCTCTCTGCTCCTTGACATCCTCAAATCTAATGAGTCTCCCTTTCACTTCAGCCACCCACTCCCATGGCTGGGCCCTAAACCTTGTCAAACTAAAAATTCTTTCATGTCTAAAGTCTGAAAATAAAGCCGGGCGTGGTGGCTCACGCCTGTAATCCCAGTACTTTGGGAGGCCAAGGTGGGCGGATCACAAGGTCAGGAGTTCAAGACCAGCCTGGCCAATATGGTGAAACACCATCTCTACTAAAAATACAAAAATTAGCCAGGTGTGGTGGCGGGCGCCTGTAGTCCAGTTACTTGGGAGGCTGAGGCAGAAGAATCACTCGAATCTGGGAGGTGGAGCTTGCAGTGAGCATCACTGCACTCCAGCCTGCGAGACAGAGTGAGACTCTCTCAAAAAAAAAAAAAAAGTCTGAAAATACTCTACACACTCATCACAATCTTTATCTTTGGACCACCTCCCTCTCTCTCTCTCTCTCTTTTTTTTTTTTCAAGACAGAGTCTCACTGGGGCCCAGGCTAGAGAGAAGTGGTATGATCTGTGCTCACTACAACCTCTGCCTCCCAGGTTCAAGCGATTCTCCTGTCTCAGCCTCCCGAGTAGCTGGGACCACAGGCACGTA
>NW_012101365.1:2213423-2215285 GCF_000951045.1 Mandrillus leucophaeus | reverse complement strand
TTTTTTGAGGCAGTTTCCCTCTTGTCACCCAGGCTGGTGTGCAGTGGTGTAATATCGGCTCACTGCAACATTTGCCTCCCGGGTTCAAGTGATTCTCCTGTCTCAGCCTCCTGAGTAGCTGGGATTACAGGTGCATGCCACCACATCCGGCTAATTTTTTGTATTTTAGTAGAGATGGGGTTTCATCGTGTTGCCCAGGCTGGTCTTGAACTTCTGAGCTCAGGCAATCCACCCGCCTTGGCCTCCCAAAGTGCTGGGATTACAGGTGTGAGCCACTGTGCCTGGCCAAGGGCCACACTCTTAATTTGACAATTGAGGCACTTTCCCATCTGGCCTGTCTCTATGTTTTAGGCATCAACACTTTCACTCCATGTCTTCTGGCTCGCTCTAGCTATACTGAATTACTCGTAGCTCTTGGAATATACAGTGCTACTTTAAGCCTTTGTGTATTTGCTCATAGCTTTCTTTCCGCCAGGAAATCCTTTCTTGCTTTCTTCAAATGTGCCTTTACTTGCATTTACTAATAGATTGAGGCATCTCCTCCTCACAGCCTTTCCTGATCACCCTTCCATAATTAGGTTAATTGTCTTTCATGAGCTTCCCTCCAAAGAGTCTACTGTATTGGGGTTGTGCCTTTTGTTTGCCTTCCCAAATAGGTTAGGAGCTCCTCTGGAGCATTGACTGGATTTGATTTATCTCTCTCTTTTTTTTTTTTTTTTTTTTTTGAGACGGAGTCTTGCTCTGTCACCCAGGTTGGAGTGCAGTGGCGATCACAGCTCACTGCAAGCTCCGCCTCCCGGCTTCACGCCATTCTCCTGCCTCAGCGTCCTGAGTAAGCTGGGATTACAGGTGCCCACCACCACGCCCGACTAGATTTCGCTCTCTCTTTAGGGCCCAGAACATGACCCGACTGGAAGGAATTAACTTCATGGTATCCTGTTGTCCCTCAAATGCCCTCTGGCTCAGAACCTGCTTCATTTCCTCAAGAGAAGGCAAAGCCAGCTTACCTTTAGGCATCTTAACCCAGACCTTAGACAGAAAACCTTCCAGTTGCAAGAGTTTGTAATAGTAAAGACATTTTAAAAAGGAGCAATAAGGTAATATTTTACTCCTTAATATTAATCCATTTTATTTCATCTCACCAACTATGGGCATTGGGTTTCTTATTGTCAATATTTGTTACGCCTTATTATGGGCAGACACCTTCACTTTTATATAATTATCTTATTGGAGGGGTGATATAGAGTACAGTACTTGTTAGGAGCATGGCTCCAGAGCAAGCCATTCTGCCCGGATTTCACTCCCAGCTCCACACTTACTAGCCATATGATCTTAGAGAAGTTACGTGACACATCTATGTGTCGATTTCTTTTTTTCTTTTCTTTTTTTTTTGAGGTGGAGTCTCACTCTGTCTCCCAGGCTGTAGTGCAGAGGCACGATCTTGGCTCACTGCAACCTCCGCCTCCCAGGTTCAAGCGATTCTCCTGCCTCAGCCTCCAGAGTAGCTGGGATTACAGGCGCCTGCCATTGCTCCTGGCTAATTTTATTATTTTTAGTAGAGACAGGGTTTCACCATCTTGGCCAGGCTGGTCTTGAACTCCTGACCTCATGATCCACCTGCCTTAGCCTCCCAAACTGCTGGGATTACAGGCATGAGTTACCACGCCCAGTGGTGTCCGTTTCTTTACGTATAAAATTGGTGTGATAATCTTCCTTAACTCATAGCGTCTAGCAGATTAACTGAGTTACTATATATTTATGCTATTACAGATATAAGGCTCTTAAAATAGGACCTGGCAAGGCCAGGCACAGTGGCTTAGTCATATAATCCCAGAACTTGGGAGGCCAAGGAGGGTGGATTA
>NW_012101365.1:2209144-2210588 GCF_000951045.1 Mandrillus leucophaeus | reverse complement strand
ATAAAAAACTCAATATTTTAAAGTGTACAATTCAGTGACCCCTGGCAACCACTAATCTACACTCTATTTATGTGGATTTGCCTGTTCTGGATATATGTGTGCGTGTGTGTGTGCGTGTGTGTGTCTCTCTCTCTCTCTCTCTCTCTATATATATATATATATTTTATTTTTTCCAAGATAGGAGCTCGCTCTGTTACCTAGGCTGGATTGCACTGGCATGACCAGGGCTCACTGCAGCCTTGACCTCCTGGGCTCAGGTGATCCTCCCACTTTAGTCTCTTGAGTAGCTGGGTCTACAGTTGTGCGGCACCATGCCTAGCTAGTTTTTTGTGGTTTTTGTAGAGACAAGCTTTCGTCTTGTTTCCCAGGCTGGTCTTGAACTCCTGGGCTCAAGGGATCCTCCCGCCTGGGCCTCCCAAGGTGCTGGGATTAGCGCAGGGCTGATTCTGGATATTTAATATTAATGAAATTATACAAAATGTTGCCTTTTGTATCTGACTTCTTTAATTTAGCATTATATTTTAAACATTCATTCATGTTGCAGTATGTATCAGAACTTCACTCCATTTTACAGCTAATATTCCATTGTATGGGGGTATCATATTTTGTTTATTCATTCATCAGATGATGGACATTTGGGGTGTTTCCAGTATTGGCTACTATGGATAATGCTGCTATGAACATTGGTGGACAAGTTTTTATGCAAATGTTTACCTTCATGTCTCTTGGATATACACCTAGGAGTGGAATTGCTGGGTCAGGTAGTAACTCTTATTTTATTTTATTTTATTTTGAGACAGAGTTTCAGTTTGTCGCCCAGGCTGGAGTGCAGTGGCACGATCTCAGCTCACTACAACCTCTGCCTCCCAGGTTCAAGCGACTCTACTGCCTTAGCCTCCTGAGTAGCTGGGATTACAGGTGTGCACCACCACACCTGGCTAATTTTTGTAGTTTTAGTAGAGACAGGTTTTCACCACGTTGGTCAGGCTGGTCTCAAACTCCTGACCTCGTGATCCACCCACCTTGGCCTCCCAAAATACTGGGATTATAGGTATGAGCCACCATGCCCTGCCAACTCTAACTTTTTAGTGAACTGCCAAACTGTTTTTCAAGACAGCTGTACCATTTTGCATTCCCAGTAGCAGTGTCTGAGAGTTCCAGTTTCTCCACATCCTCATCAACACTTGTTATTGTTCATCTTTTTTGTTATAATAATCCCAGTGGGTGCAAAATAGTATCTCACTGTGGTTTTAATTTGCATTTTCCTAATGAGTAATGATGTTGAGCATCTTTCAATGTGCTTAAAAGCTCTCTCAAGGCTCAAACCTTCAAACGATTCTCCTGCCTTAGCCTCCTGAGTAGCTGGGACTACAGGAATGTGCTACCACGCTCAGCTAATTTTTGTATTTTTAGTAGAGATGGGGTTTCACCGTGTTGGCCAGGA
>NW_012101365.1:2205804-2207469 GCF_000951045.1 Mandrillus leucophaeus | reverse complement strand
CCCAGTGGTGTCCGTTTCTTTACGTATAAAATTGGTGTGATAATCTTCCTTAACTCATAGCGTCTAGCAGATTAACTGAGTTACTATATATTTATGCTATTACAGATATAAGGCTCTTAAAATAGGACCTGGCAAGGCCAGGCACAGTGGCTTAGTCATATAATCCCAGAACTTGGGAGGCCAAGGAGGGTGGATTACTTGAGGCCAGGAGTTCGAGACCAGCCTGGCCAATATGGCCAAACCCCGTCTCTACTAAAAATACAAAAATTAGTCAGGCGTTGTGGTGCACACTTGTAGTAGAGGCTGAGGCAGAGGTTGCAGTGAGCTGAGATCCTGCCACTGCACTCCAGCCTAGGTGACAGAGCAAGACTCTGTCTCAAAAAATAAAAAAAAGAAAGAAAAAAAAACAGGACTTGGCAAGATATAACTGTTATATAAGTATTGGCTATTATTATAAAATCCTCCTGCAAATCCTGCAAGCTAGACATTATTTTTTTTGGCTGGGGCTGGGGGGAATGGAGCAATCCTTTATTTTCACACACTTTGACAAGGAGGTTTTCTGTAAACAACCTTTCCAGTGGAGAACAGAGAACAGGAAAATCAGCCTCCAGACATCAATCAGCAGCTGCTCTGCTCAGGGCTGAGGCTCCCCATTGCCCATGTGGTGAGGTGGAGGTGTGTGTACTTCCCTTCCTTTATCGGCTTATCCTGCTGCTTCCTAATGGTACTCACATGTCTCATTGTTTTCTGCTGAAGTATACACTCTATAAAATCATGATATTCTATAGATTCTATGCATACTAACGATTCCATGTGCACATTCTATCCATTCTTTTTGAAAAGCTTGGCATAGAGCAGGACTCTTGTAGGGCTGTTCAGCACTTTGGATTGTCCACCATCAATCTATGTTAAGGCCGAATGTTTTCAGCACATCCAAGAAAGGCATGGCGATCCAATGCTCATGCCCTTGTCTCTTCTCTGGGCCCCACCCCCCACTTTTTTTTTTTTCTGAGACGGGAGTGCAGTGGGATGATCTTGGCTCACTGCAACCTCTGCTTCCTGGGTTCAAGCGATTCTCCTGCCTCAGCCTCCCGAGTAGCTGGGACTACAGGTGTGTGCCGCCATGCCTGGCTAATTTTTGTATTTTTACTACGTGCCACCACACCCAGCTAATTTTTGTATTTTTACTACGTGCCACCACACCCAGCTAATTTTTGTATTTTTAGTAGAGATGGATTTTGCCATGTTGGCCAGACTGGTCTCGAACTCCTGAACTCAGGTGATCCACCCGCCTCGGCCTCCCGAGGAGCTGGGACTACAGGTGTGTGCCGCCATGCCTGGCTAATTTTTGTATTTTTAGTAGAGATGGATTTTGCCATGTTGGCCAGGCTGGTCTCGAACTCCTGAACTCAGGTGATCCACCCACCTCGGCCTCCCAAAGTGCTGGGATTACAGGTATGAGCCACTGAACCTGGACTCAAGCTAGACATTATTATCCCCATTTTACAGATGAAGAAACCGAAGCTTAGAGAGAGAAGGGACTTGTCCCACATTATAGAATTAAATCAACTCCTAGGATTGATAACTGATCCAGATCTCATAATTTGTGTGTACATTTTCTTGGGGCCTTATATCCAGAGGTCCCTTTTTTTTTTTTTTTTTTTT
>NW_012101365.1:2201853-2205324 GCF_000951045.1 Mandrillus leucophaeus | reverse complement strand
TCACCATGTTGGCCAGGCTGGTCTCGAACTCCTGACCTTGTGATCCATCCACCTCGGCCTCCCAAAGTGCTGGGATTACAGGCATGAGCCACCACACCCGGCCCGGGGGACCCTTCTATAGAGGGTGCTGTGTCCATCTCCTACCAGGAACAATGTATGTGTGTTTTGCAATAGTGGTAAAATTATACTTCCTGAGTTATTCTCAACTGTCATCTACTATTCACTGTTCTAGCCTTTTCCTAGGAGGTCAGATGCTTGTAAATAATTTATTCTCCAACAAAAAAAGCCTTTCCTAAACGAGGAATTCCATGGTGGTGTGGGAGTAAATTTCCTAACTGACAATAACTCTTTTACTGCACATTCTTTTCACTGGGCATGTGCTCAATAAATACCTCTCCTTTGTGTCATGCTGTGTGCTGCACACTGAGGACACAGAAATAGATAAAACCCAGGCCCTGCCCTCAAGGTACTCAAGTCTAGTAGGCAGGGAAGGAGGACAACAGAAAAAGAACATGGTAAGTACTCTCATAAAAAGAAACGCCGGGCGCGGTGGCTCAAGCCTGTAATCCCAGCACTTTGGAAGGCCGAGGCGGGTGGATCACGAGGTCAGGAGACCGAGACCATCCTGGCTAACACGGTGAAACTCCGTCTCTACTAAAAATACAAAAAATTAGCCGGGCCTGGTGGCGGGCGCCTGTAGTTCCAGCTACTCGGGAGGTTGAGGCAGGAGAATGGAGTGAACCCGGGAGGCGGAGCTTGCAGTGAGCCGAGATCGCGCCACTGCACTCCAGCCTGGGCGATAGAGCGAGACTCTGTCTCATAAACACAAACAAAAACAAAAACAAAATATGGTTGTGTGTGATGGCTCATGCCTGTAGTTTCAGTTACTCAGGAGGCCGAGGCGGGAGGATAGACTGAGCCCAGGAGTTTGAGGCTGCAGTGCACCATGGTCATGCCTGTAAAATAGCCACTGCGCTCTAGTCTGGGCAACACAGTGAAACCGTGTCTCCAAAAAGAAAAAAAAAAAAAAAAAGGAAGCAGCAGCACTTGCTAAAGCACAGAGGCATCCAGCCTGCTGGTAGCGGCAGTCAGTGGTCAGAGCAGGCTTCTCGAAAGGGGCACTACTTGACCTGGGATTTGTTTGTTTGTTTGTTTGTTTTGAGACGGAGTTTCGCTGTTGTTGCCCAGGCTGGAGTGCAATGGCACAATCTCAGCTCACTGCAACCTCCGCCTCCTGGGTTCAAGCGATTCTCCTGCCTCAGCCTCTCAAGTAGCTGGGATTACAGGCATGTGCCACCATGCCCTGCTAATTTTGTATTTTTAGTAGAGACAGGGTTTCTCTGTGTTGGTCAGTCTGGTCTCGAGCTCCCGACCTCAGGTGACCCACCCACCTCGGCCTCCCAAAGCACTGGGGTTACAGACGTGAGCCACTGCACCTGGCCTTGACCTGGGTTTTGAAGGAAAAATAATTACCTTAATTAAGGGAGAGGGAAAAGCATTCTAGGCATAGGGAATCACATGTGTGAAGGCACCAGAACGTGAAACCAGATGATGTTTATAGGGTCAACAAATAATTTGGGATGAGGTTCAAAGAGTGCGTATGGGAGGGAAGAGACCAAGCTGGAAAGGCAGGCTGCAGCAGATAGCAGGGTTTGTGGCCAAAGGTTAGGGGCGTATACTTTAATGCCGTGTGACGTTTAGTTACAGTTCTCTTCTGGCACAACTGCTTTTTTCTGACAGTCAGTACAGTCAGTATTTGATTACATTTAGAAGTCCAGATTAATTTATTCACTCATCAACATGGGCTGAGCACCTCACTGTATCAGCTTTTTTGTGCAGGCAGGCGGCCTCAGGAATAGACTTTTGGGGTCATAGCTTGAAATCTTGTGAGCTTTTTTTAGAAGGCAGTAAATCTCACCCCTGACTTGAGATGATTTATCCTGAAACCTGATTCCTTCCTTGTCCTTGGTGTTGCAACCTTTCTTGGTCATTTGGATTTCCGTGAGCATGCTGCAGTGACCTGGGTCCACACACACATTACAGGAATGGCTAGAATCAGAAGCTGAGCCAGCCAGCTTAGGTGGTGAACACATGCCCAGTGTACTCCCGCACGTGAGCCTCATGAATGAGATGGAGAAGGCAGAGAATATCAGGTCCCTACTCTTTGGGATTTCATAGTCTTAAAAGCAGAAAGTTGGCCTGGCGTGGTGGCTCATGCTTATAATCCCACCATTTTGGGAGGCTGAGGTGGTTGGATCACGAGGTCAGGAGGTCAAGACCAGCCCGACCAAGATGGTGAAACCCTCTCTCACTAAAAAAAAATACAAAAAAATTAGCCGGGCGTGGTGATGGGTGTCTGTACTCCCAGCTACTCGGGAGGCTGAGGTAGAGAACTGCTTGAATCCGGGAGGTGGACGTTGCTGTGAGCCAAGATGGTGCCACTGTACTTCAGCCTGGGGGGCAGAATGAGACTCCGTCTCAAAAAAAAAAAAAAAAAAAAATAGACCTAGAAGCATTGTTATAAGTTACTAACCACATAGGATAAACTGAGCACTTACAAAGTGCTTCACTCTGTGTTGGGACCTGGAAGGCAAATAAAGAAATCAGACTTGGTTCCTATCCTTACGGTGCTCAGTCTGGTAAAACAGGCCATGACCACAGTGCTTCAGGAAGTGGAGGAGCCCTCAGTTGGCTAACCACAGTCCACTGTCAACCAGTAAGGATTAGGAAGGCATCCTAGACAAAGGCTGGCGATCGGGGGACATAGTTTGAACTGACACTGGAGAGAGGTGGAAAGAGCAACTCACATAGACAAAACAGCCTGAGGAGTTGAGAGAAGAGGAGTGGGTCAGAGGAATTGGTTTGTCTAGTATAGGTGGGGAAGTAGCAAGTGGAGTGGTCAGCAGGGGCCAGATGGGAGGGCTGGAATGCTGAGCTAAGGATGTGGGCATTGTGGAGACGCTGGTCTCCAAATGGGGGTGATACAGGTCTTTTAGAAAGACAAGTCCCTTTCATTCCTGGGCTCAGTGTGCTCACCTGTAAAATGAGGGAGTTGAAGATTGTTTTCAAAATCATTCCAGTGCATGTATCCTATGATTTACAGCATTGTTTCTTAAAGTTTATTGTGTATCTGTGTCACCTGCGGATCTCAGTAAAATGCATATTCTGGCCAGGCAGTGTGGCTCACACCTGTAGTTTCAGCTACTTGGGAAGCTGAGGTGGGAGGGTTGCTTGAGCACAGCCTGGGCAACATAATGAGACCCCAGTCTCTAAAAATAATAATAATTTTAGGCCAGGTGCAGTGGCTCACGCCTGTAATCCCAGCACTTTGGGAGCCCAAAGCAGGTGGATCACCTGAGGTCAGGAGTTCGAGACCACTCTGGCCCACATGCCGAAACTCTGTCTCTACTAAAAATACAAAAATTAGCTGGGCGTGGTGACACATGCCTGTAATCCCAGCTACTCAGGAGG
>NW_012101365.1:2198457-2200383 GCF_000951045.1 Mandrillus leucophaeus | reverse complement strand
AATTTTTTTGTAATTTTAGTAGAGACGGAGTTTCACCATTTTGGCCAGGCTGGTTTTGAACTCCTGACCTCATGATTCACCTGCCTCGGCCTCCCAAACCGCTGGGTTCACAGGCATGAGCCACTACTATGCCCGGTCTTTTTAAAATTTAATTTAATTTTATTTTTTGTCTTTTTAAAGATGGAGTTTCGTTCTTGTTGCCCAGGCTGGAGTGCAGTGGCACGGTCTCAAGTCACTGCAACCTCTGCCTCCCCAGTTCAAGCGATTCTCCTGCCTCAGCCTCTCATATAGCTGGGATTACATGCACCCACCACCATGCCCAGCTAATTTTTGTATTTTTGGTAGAGACAGGGTTTCACCACGTTGGCCAGGCTGGTCTCGAACTCCTGACCTCAGGTTATCCACCCAGTTCAGCCTCCCAAAGTGCTGGGATTATAGGTGTGAGCTACGACACCGGCCCCCTGGCCCTTTTTTTTGAGAGAGAATCTCACTCTGTCATTCAGGCTGGAGTACAGTGGTGTGAACTCTGCTCATTGCAACCTCTGCCTCCTGGGGTCAAGCAATTCTCCTGCCTCAGCCTCCCAAGTAGCTGGGAAGACAGGTGCCTGCAACCATGCCCAGCTAATTTTTGTATTTTTAGTAGAAATGGGGTTACCGTGTTGTCCAGGATGGTCTGGAACTCCTGACCTCAAGTGGTCTGCCTGCCTCTGCCTCCTAAAGTACTGGGATTGCAGGCATGAACCACCGCACCTGGCCAGAGAAAGTTACCTTTAAACAATTGGAAAGTATGAAATATGCAAATGTAGGAAAGAAGGCTTATTGGTGTGTGTGGCTTACCATTGAGCTGTCAGCTCTAAAGATGGATTATAGAGGAAGCTCATTCTGACTAGAGAGAGATTAATATTAATCTCTGACTTTTGTGTATACATTCATCAAATATTTGTCAAGCCCTACTCTTCACCATGCCCTATGTTAGATTCTGATGGCAAAAGCATGAATCAGTTCTCAGAGAGCTCACTGCTTAGTCTAAGACAGCATTTCACTGTTTACAAACCCTTTTCCCATTATTAATGATAAATATGTCCATTAAAACTGATAGATGAGCTGGGTGTGGTGGCTCAGACCTGTAATCCCAGCACCTTGGGAGGTTGAGGATGGAGGATACCTTGAGCTCAGGAGTTCAAAACCAGCCTGGACAACATGGGGAAACCCTATTTCTACACAAATGATACAAAAATCAGCTGTGCACTGCACCTGTAGTCCCAGCTACTTAGAAGGCTGAGGCGGGAGGATTGTTTGAGCCCCAGAGGTTGAGGCTGCAGAGAGCCATGACTGCACCACTGCACTCCAGCCTGGGTGACATAGTGAGACCCTGTTTCAAAAATGACAATAATAACTGTCATTTGCTGGGTGTATAATATGTGCCAATGTTGTGCTAAACTTTACACATCAGTATAATTATGTTAATCCTCAAAAATCTTATTAGAATATACACTACAAGAGGGCAGGGTTTTTTTTTATATTAACATATAAACATTTATTCTTTTAAATGTATTAATGCATTTAAATTTTCCTTTTTTATCTTTAATTTTTAATTTTTAAATATTTTTTTCTATTTTCTACACAACCAATTTTTTATTCCTAACTTGCATTATTTTTCTTTTTTTATTATTGTACTTTAAGCTCTAGGGTACATGTGCACAACATGCAGGTTTGTTACATATGTATACATCTGCCATGTTGGTGTGCTACACCCATTAACTTGTCATTTACATTAGGTATATCTCCTAATGCTATCCCTCCTCCCTCCTGCCACTGCACGACAGGCCCTGGTATGTGATGTTCCCCATCCTGTGTCCAAGTGTTCTCATTGTTCAATTCCCACCTATGAGTGAGAACATGCAGTGTTTGGTTTTCTGTCCTTGC
>NW_012101365.1:2195010-2197422 GCF_000951045.1 Mandrillus leucophaeus | reverse complement strand
CCTGTAGTCCCAGCTACTTGGGAGGCTGAGGCAGGAGAATGGCGTGAACCCGGGAGGCGGAGCTTGCAGTGAGCAGAGACCATGCGCCACTGCACTCCAGCCTGGGCGAAAGAGCCAGACTCTGTCTCAAAAAAAAACAAAAAACAAAAAAACAAACAAACAAAAAACATGGATTGCTGAACCCCACAACCAGAGTCTCCAATTCAGTAGATCTGGGGTAGGGCTAGAAAATACTCATTTCTAACAACTTCCAGTGATGCCAATGGTGCTGGCCCAGGGACCATATTTTGAAAACCACTGTTCTGTAACGACCAGCCTCCCAGTTTCTCATTTATTTCTATGAGGTGAACAGAATTTGGTTAATATGCCATAGCAGATGAGGAATATGAACCCAGAAAAGTAACACTTGTCCAAGGTCCTATAGCAACTGTGGGATTCCACGGTTAGTGCGATCCCAAAATCCTTATCATTCTTGAAAAATATTCCTGTCTCAGGTCATGACATGTGGGCAGGGGATACAGAAGAAACAGAGGCAGGGAGGAGAGTATTTGTCAGGAGGTAGGGAGGATAAAATTTGGAAATATTGCCACCCAACTTGCTGCCCTGAGGGAAGAGTATGGCTCTGTCACTAACTTGCTGTGTACCCTGGGACAAGCCCCTTTCCTCTCTGGACCTTGGTCCTTTTCCCTGTAAAGCAGGACCTGTCCAGCTTAAAGCACAGCCCGGGAGCCTCAGAGACAGGCAGGAAGTCCAGGTTACAAAGATTCGGGTTTCCGAAAGCTTTGCGCTTGCCCTAGGCCCGACAGGTCACGTGGGGACTACGTGATGTGCAATCGCCGCTGTTGAAACAAGAGCATGTGCAGGGCTGGCAGCTGTTACAGCCTTTCCATGTCTTGGGGGGATGGGGAGTGATGAGGTGAGGAAGGGCTGCAGGCTCAACGGGCACGGGCTTGGGGGGGTTGACTGGCCACAGCAGGAAGGGCAGAGCGTCTCCACGGCTAACCCACCCAATGCTGAGTCCCGAGGGGATCTGCAGAGGACAGAGAGCTGGGCAGCCCCCGGGCAAGCCACCCGGAACCTCCCTCAGCTGCACAAGCCACTGAGAAAGATCGGGTCCGTTTGGACACGAGCACCAATCTCAGGCCTCCAAAGTGACCTCACAGCAAACGTGATTGGTCCAGTCTCTCTCACGGGGCGGGGTCCTCTTACCAACGTGTAACCCTGTGGGAGAGGTTTAGCGGGCTGTGTTACCCGGTGGAAATCATTTTACTTATCTGGACCTCCTTTATAGAAAGGAGGTATTAAAACCTATCCCGAGGCTGGGCGCGGTGGCTCACACCTGTAGTCCCAGCACTTTGGGAGGCCGAGGTGAGTGGATCACCTGAGGTCACGAGTTCAAGACCAGCCTAGCCAACACTGTGAAACCCCATCTCTACTAAAAATACAAAAATTAGCTGGGCCTGATGGTGGGCGCCTGGTGGTGGCTCAAGCCTGTAGTCCCAGCTACTCGGGAAGCTGAGGCAGGAGACTCGCTTGAACCCAGGAGGCAGAGGTTGCAGTGAGCCAAGATTATGCCACTGCACTGCAGCCTGGGCGACAGAGTGAGACTCTGTCTCAATTAAAAAAAAAAAAGGCCAGGCGCGGTGGCTCACGCCTGTAATCCCAACACTTTGGGAGGCCAAGAATGGATAATCTTTCTAAAAAATGGTGCTGGAGTAATTATAAATCCACATGCAATAAAGTGAACCTCAACTGTTATCTCATACCTCATACAAAAAGTAATCTGAAATGAATCATAGGCTTTCTAAACATAAGATTAAACCACAAAATTTCTACAAGAAAATATAGGTAAAATCTTAGTGACTTTGGGTTTGGCAAAGACTTCTTGAATATGAAAGAAAAAGCACAAACTATTAACAAGAGAAAAAAATAAACTAGACACATCATTAAAATGAAAAACTTTTGGTTTTGAAAGACAGTTATAAAAACAAAAAAGGCAGGCCAAACTGGGAGAAAATATATGCAAAACTTCTGATAATGGACTTGAATATATAAACAACTCTTAGAATGCAATAATAAAAAACAATCTAATAAAAAGGGGCAAATGATTTTAACAAACATGTCATCAAAGACACACAGATGGCAAATAAGCACATGAAAATATGCCAACATTATTGGTCACTCAAAAAAATACAAACTAAACCCACGATAAGATACTGTTAAACTCACTATAATGGCTAAAATTTTAAAAGACTGACCACACATCAAATGATGGTGAGGCTGTACAGCAACTAGAACTATCAAACACTGCTGGTGGCCGGGCGCGGTGGCTCAAGCCTGTAATCCCAGCACTTTGGGAGGCCGAGACGGCGGATCACGAGGTCAGGAGATCGAGACCATCCTGGCTAACAC
>NW_012101365.1:2193153-2194645 GCF_000951045.1 Mandrillus leucophaeus | reverse complement strand
GGAGGTTGCAGTAAGCCAAGATTGTGCCATTGCACTCCAGCCTTGGTGACAAGAGCAAAACTCCATCTCAAAAAAAAAATAATTTTTAAAATGCATATTTTGGTTCAGTAGGTGTGGTGGGGGTCCCAAGGTTCTCCAATGATATGGATGCTGCTGGTCCTCAAGCCACACTTTGAGCAGCAAGGATTTAATTCTTGGGTACTCAAAGTATAGTCTGAGGTCCAGCCTTTGTCAGTCATATAATGCTCTATAAGTTATCTGATTAGAGCCGGGTGCGGTGGCTCACACCTGCAATCTCAGCACTTTGGGAGGCTGAGGCGGGCGGATCACTTGTGGTCAGGAGTTCGAGACCAGCCTGACCAACATGGAGAAACCCTGTCTCTACTAAAAATACAAAATTAGCCAGGTGTGGTGACGCATGCCTGTAATCCCAGCTATTCGGGAGGCTGAAGCAGGATAATTACTTGAACCTAGGAGGCGGAGGTTGCAGTGAGCCGAGATCACACCATTGCACTCCAGCCTGGGTAACAAGAGCAAAACTCAGTCCTCACCACCAAAAAAAAAAAAAAGTTATCTCATTAGAAATAATGTCCTACCTAATTTTTACAGTGTTTTAAGGTTTGCAAAGAGATATACAAACCTT
This sequence comes from Mandrillus leucophaeus, assembly GCF_000951045.1. Classification (NCBI taxonomy): domain Eukaryota; kingdom Metazoa; phylum Chordata; class Mammalia; order Primates; family Cercopithecidae; genus Mandrillus; species Mandrillus leucophaeus. Next base: position 2,194,002 of record NW_012101365.1, on the reverse strand, counting down.
ATTTCCTTTACTGCTTTCAGCAGTTCTTCTTGAGAGGTAATTTTTTTTTTTTTTTTTAAGACATGGTCTCACTCTGTCATCCAGGCTGGAGTGCAGTGGCACAATCATGGCTCACTGAAGTCTCAAATTCCTGGGCTCAATCAGTCCTTCCGCCTTAGCCTCCCAAGTAACTGAGACTACAAGCACATGCTGCCATACCTGGCTAATGTTTTTATTTTTTGTAGAGACGGGGTCTCTTTATGTTACCCAGGCTGGTCTTAAACTCCTAGGCCCAAGGGATCCTCTCACCTTGTCCTCCCAAAGTGCTAAAATTACAGGCATGAGCCACAGCACCTGGCCAAGACAACACTTTCATGGTTGTGTAAAACACCCTTTAAACTTAGGTATTGAGGTTGGTTTGTCTTTTCCCAGCCTCAAGGTGGGGTAGAGATTGGGAGTCCCATTTTACAGATGAGAAGACTGAGGTTCTAAAAAGAGAATAAAAGAGAATGGATTTAGTCAAAGCCAAACAAACACTACAGAAGTAGCACCACAGTAATTAATATTGAAACCTCTATTCCAGTGCTTATTTCCAGCAAATGTCTTTCTTTTTTATTTATTTATTATTTATTATTTTTTATGTTTTGAAATGGAGTCTCGCTCTGTCACCCAGGCTGGAGTGCAGTGGCACAATCTTGGCTCACTGCAACCTCCGCCTCCCGGGTTCAAGCTGTTCTCTGCCTCAGCCTCCCAAGTAGCTGGGATTACAGGCACATGTCACCATGCTCAGCAAATTTTTTTGTAATTTTAGTAGAGACGGAGTTTCACCATTTTGGCCAGGCTGGTTTTGAACTCCTGACCTCATGATTC
>NW_012101365.1:2172373-2193103 GCF_000951045.1 Mandrillus leucophaeus | reverse complement strand
AAAAAATTAGCCGGGCGAGGTGGTGGGCGCCTGTAGTCCCAGCTACTCGGGAGGCTGAGGCAGGAGAATGGCGTGAACCCGGGAGGCGGAGCTTGCAGTAAACCGGGATGGCGCCACTGCACTCCAGCCTGGGCGACAGAGCGAGACTCCGTCTCCAAAAAAAAAAAACACTGCTGGTAAGAATGTAATGGTAGAATCACCTGAGAAAACAGTTTGGGTGTTTCTTAAAGATAGATATATACCTACCATATGATCTAGCCATTCCACTCCTAGGTATGAACCCAAAAAATGGAAATGAATGCCCATATAAAGACTTGTACACAAATATTCACGGCAGCTTTATTTGTAAGCCAAAAACTGGAAACCCAAATGGATAAACAAATTATGATATATCTACATCATGAAATGTCATTCACTAACAAAAAGAATGAACTATTAATACACGTGGTAACATGCATGAATCTCAAAATAATTACACTGAATCAAAGAAACTATACAAAAAGAAATAGTACTTACTGTATGATTGTATTTAGATAATATTCTACAAAATGCAACCCATCTTCAGTGACAGAAAGCAGATTAATGATTGCTGGGGAGGGAATGAAGTACAAAGGCACATGAGGAAACTTTGAGGTGATGAATATGCTCATTATCTTGATTGTGATAATGGTTTACAGGTGTATACATATGTAGAAACTCATAATTGTTACTTTAAAGTTACGTGCAGTTTCCTGTATGTCAATTAGATCTTCAAGTAATGTTTCTTATAGCTTTAAGAAAAACCTGGGTCAAAAGAGCAAGAGTCAATGACATTCTAAGTTCAGTTAATGAAAACCAAATTATTTGGAAGGATAATCCTTCTTCTTAATTCAGTCAACAATACTTGGGCATGTAATATTACTGGGCACAATCAAGACACTGTGATTATAATAAGAATGAACTAAGACCACATGGACAATGTCAAATTGAAGCAGAGAACTTAAAAAAAAAAAAAAAAAAAAAAAAAAAAAAAAAAAAAAAAAAAAAAAAACAGGGGAAAAGCACTCTAGGGCAGAGGCAACAGTAAGTTCAAACAGATCACGAGGTCAGGAGTTCGAGACCAGCCTGGTCAACATGGTGAAACCCCGTCTCTACTAAAAATACAAAAATTAGGCGGGTGCGGTGTAATCCCAGCTATTCGGGAGGCTGAGGCAGGAGAATTGCTTGAAACCGTAAGATGGAGGTTGCGGTGAGCCAAAATCGTGCCACTGCACTCCAGCCTGGACAAAAGAGCAAAACAAACAAAAAAAAGTGACCTCTTACTTGGTTCAGCCTCTCGTCACCAACTAACTCTCTTGTGCCCTCTACCGCTCAGGTGATTTCATTTAAATGCAGTTCAACTCAGAAAATAAAGGGAAACATTCCTAGATTTTAGTAATCTACATCACCCTGCTCTATTCTATCATCGAGCCCTATTCCATTCTTGGCCCTGTGACCAGCATACAGGACACAGAGGTCACAGTCTGGTGGGGGATACAGACTTCATGCCATTATTGGTATGACAAGAAACATTCCTGGAACAGGAATGACTTTGAGCCAGGCACTCTGCCAAGCACATTGTATACATGAACTTGTAGTCCTTCTGACAGCCATTACAAATGGATCTGCATTTACAGAAGAGGATTCAGACTCACAAACATGATTGGTTTAAGGTCACAATTTAATAAACATGGAACATGGATTCTGAACTAAGATCTGTCCCCTCTCCAAAGCCAATTCTTTCTTTCCTACTACACTATGCCAAAATAAACCAAGTGGTGTGGAACACCGAAATGGGAGCATCTAAATCTAATTTGAGTGTGTGTGGTTGTTGTGTCTGGGAAGACTTTACATAGAAGAGTATTTCTGATTTGGGTCAAAAAGGGTGGTCCAGGCATCAAGAGCAGAGGTAAACAGGAAGACAAACTTGAGATCTATTCAGAGAACAGAAGGTTGGTGGGATGTGGGGGAAGAGAGGCAGAATATAAGGCTAGAATCAGATTGCACAGGATCTTGAAGGCCATCCTAAAGAAGATGACCTCAAACCAAAGTTCCAGGATTCCCATCCTGGGTCATGGGATTCCCATACTGAAGAGTCCCCTAAAGTGATCAGGGTATGAGAAACCACAGGTAAATGTGGTATATTGTTTGAAATGTCAATTTTACTCAAAGGCTTAGGGGGAAAAGGCAATTTTCTGTTATCCTATGAAAGATGTATTATGGGGAATTGGATGTAAAATCATATGAATTTAAAAAATAAAACTGGGATTTCAGACATTATTGGCTGCCCTCCAATAAATACATAGTTGGAAATAATCCATTCTTTGCTGCCATTGGGGATAGCTTAGTAATGGAGCCATTTGGAAAGCATTGTTATAGGCAATGGGAAGTCATGGATTTAGCTCCATTGAGAATTCAAAAGTAGGGCTGGATGGGATTCAAAGATGAATGGGAAGTCAGCCGGGCATGGTGGCTCATGCCTGTAATCCCGGAACTTTGGGAGGCCGAGGCCAGCAGACCACCTGAGGTCAGGAGTTCGACACCAGCCTGGCCAATATGGTGAAACCCTGTATCTACTAAAAATACAAAAAAAATTAGCCAGGCATGGTGGTGGGCGCCTGTAATCCCAGCTACTCAGGAGGCTGAGGCACGAGAATCACTTGGACCTGGGAGGCAGAGGTTTCAGTAAGCTGAGACGGCGCTATTGCACTTCAGCCTGGGCAACAAGAACAAAACCCTGTCTCAAAAAAAAAAAAAAAAAAAAAGATGAATAGGAAGTCACTGTCTTAGGAGAACTTTCCATCTAGGCTTTATGGAACTGAGGATTCTTAGCAGGAACAGGAGCGGGAAAACAAAGCAAAAAGTAGGTAAACTTCCTCTCCTCCCCATCTCCTTGACGTGTTCCTTTTCTATCTCATTCATTTTTTTTTTTAAGACGGAGTTTTGCTCTTGTTGCCCAGGCTGGAATGCAATGGTGCAATTTTGGCTCACATGCAACCTCCACCTCCCAGGTTAAAGCAATTCTCCTGCCTTAGCCTCCCGAAGAGCTAGGATTACAGGTGTGCGCCCTGTAATTCTGTAGTTTTAGTAGAGACCCCTGCTAATCTTGTATTTTTAGTAGAAACAGAGTTTCACTAGATTGGCCAGGCTGGTCTCGAACTCTTGACCTCAGGTGATCCACCCGCCTCGGCCTCCCAAAGTGCTGGGATTACAGGCGTGAACCACCGCGCCCGGCCTCATTCATTTATTCATTTAAAAAAAAAAAATTTATTGCATACCAACTCCCTCACTGTGTGACCTTGGATAAATTAATTTCTCTGTACTTTAGTTTTCTTATCTGTAGAACGGGGATAATAATAATACCTTCCCCACAGTATCACTGTGAGTGTAAGTTTACAGTGACATGATATATAATGAGAATTAAATGAGTTAATTCATATAAAGCTCTTAGAGCCTGGAACAAAGTTCAGCACTGTTTGAGTACTAGGTGTTACAACAGTGACGTTGCTACACCCTTCACTGCTACTGTGTTCCAGTTAACCTCTCCCACAGCCATTCATTGCTTAGGTAATTCGTGTTGGTGGCCAAGACAGGTCTGGGAAGAAGAGAGATGAATCAGACTGCCCACTGCACTTTGTCCAGCTACACCTGGCACATATAGAAGGTCCTCTAAATGCTTGCTGAATGGATAAGCGAATGTCTTCCAATTGAACTCCAAGTTCTTTGAAGGCAGGGACTATATTCCTAGCTGTCATAACCCTAGAACAATGCACCTGGTGAGGCACACTGTAGGCGCTGAGGGATTATACATGGATAAATGACTGCAGGTGGAAAACCACTAAGGCTACAAAGCGAGCATTGATAAGGTGCTGCAGAGAGACCGCTCCCAGTTTCAGTAAGGGGGTTAGCCTTGGAAGCGTGGCTGCCCAACGGCGCGAGGGCTGCTGGGAAAGGCAGGCTCGCCTGGCTCGCCAGGGGATCCCGGCAGAGTGCCGCGGGCTGAGTCAGCCCCCACGCCCCGCCCCCTCCGCCGGCTCACGTGACCGTCTCTGGGCAGCGCAAACCATGGCGGGCTTGGTGGACTTCCAGGATGAGGAGCAGGTTAAGTCCTTTTTGGAGAACATGGAGGTGGAGTGCAACTACCACTGCTACCACGAGAAGGACCCGGACGGTGAGCGCCTCCAGCGCAGCCCGGCGACGCGTCGGGGAGAGGCGTGCCGGGAGAGGTCGGGTCTGCGACCTCTGAGAGGCTGGAGAAGGAATCACGTGGCTGGCGGGGGACGGGGGTCTGTGGATCGCGGTGACTTCGTGTGTTGGGAAGGGCGATGTGTCCCGGGAAGACCGAGCCTGGAGGCCGGGGCGGGTAGGAAGAGACGTGCTGGGGCTTTTGGGTTAGGGACTGGGGATCTATCGGTGAACAGATGAAATTCGCTGCCCTTGTGGAGCTTCCAAGCTAGTGCGGGCAGTCGGGCAATAAGCCTCAGGTAATTCATGAAATCGTGTTCGAAAGTAGTAAGTACCTGCCGGGCGCGGTGGTTCACGCCTGTAATCCCAGCACTTTGGGAGGCCGAGACGGGTGGATCACGAGGTCAGGAGATCGAGACCATCCTGGCTAACACGGTGAAACCCTGTCTCTACTAAAAATACAAAAAATTAGCCAGGCGTGGTGGCAGGCGCCTGTAGTCCCAGCTACTCGGGAGGCTGAGGCAGGAGAATGGCGTGAACCCGGAAGGCGGAGCTTGCAGTGAGCGGAGATCGCGCCACTGCACTCCAGCCTGGGCGACAGAGCGAGACTCTGTCTCAATAAATAAATAAATAAGTAAATAAATAAGTAAATAAATAAAGTAGTAAGTGCCGTGGAAAAGGACTGGGTGAAGGGTATCAGGAGGGCAGGAGGGCAGAAGGGCAGTTTTAAATTGAGTGATCAGGGAAGATCACTGAGAAAGTGGCAATTGAATAAAGGCTTGAAGAAGGTAAGGGAGTGAACCGTGCAGATCTTACCATAGGTAACAGCTGGCAAAGAGGCCCTGAAGCACAAATGTGTCCCGTGTGTTGTGTGAACACTGAATTGACTTGAGAGTATAGGTGGATGGTGATGACCAGAGGGGTCCACCCAGAGCAGCCAATAGCTTTCGGTGGTTTTCTTCTTCCTGCTTTATTTTTATTTTTTATATTTTCTTTCTTTTTTGAGATAGTATCTCACTATGTTGTCCAGGCTGGTCGCAACTCCTGGGCTCAAGTGATCCTCCTTTTTTTTTTTTTTTTGTTTTTTCGAGACTGAGTCTCACGCTGTCACCCAGGTTGGAGTACAGTGCCTCCATCTCAGCTCATTGCAACCTCTGCCTCCTAGGTTAAAGCAATTCTCCTGCCTCAGCCGCCTGAGTAGCTGGAATTACAGGCTCCCACCACCACGCCCAGCTAATTTTTGTATTTTAGTAGAGACAGGGTTTCACCATGTTAGCCAGGCTGGTCTCAAACTCCTGACCTCAGGCAATCCATCTTCCTTGGCCTCCCAAAGTGCTGGGATTACAGGTGTGAGCCACTGTGCCCAGCCTTTTTTTTTTTTTTTCTTTCAAATAAAGGTCTGGTGTGGCACAAGCCTGTCATCCCAGTTCTCTGGGAGGCTGAAGTGAGGCAGGAGGATCGCATGAGGCCAGGATTTCAAGACCAGCCTGGGCAACATGGTGAAACCCTGTCTCTACTAAAAAAAAAAAAAAAAAAGAAAGAAAAAAGTGACACTGGCCCTACCTTCTAATAGCTTGCAGTTTAGTTTGCAGAAATGACATAGCTATTCCTTGAAGCTAATCCATAACATAGACCATAATGTAACCATATACATATCATAACATAGTCATGAAACAGAGTTGCTCTGCAGTATGATGGCTTAAAAAGAACCTGGGGTTGGGCCGAGCATGGTGGCTCATGCCTGTAATCCCAGCACTTTGGGAGGCCGAGGTGGGCAGATCACTTGAGGTCAGGAGTTCAAGACCAGCCTGACCAATATGATGAAACTCTGTCTCTACTAAAAATATAAAAATTAGCCAGATGTGGTGGCATGTGCCTGTAATCCCGGCTACTGGGGAGGCTGAGACAGGAGAACTGCTTGAACCCGGGAGGCGGAGGTTGCAGTGAGCCGAGATCACACCATTGCACTCCAGCCTGGGCAACAAGAGCAAAATAACGTCTCAAAAAAAAAAAAAACAAACAAACAAACAAAAAAAAAGAATCCGGCATTGTTCTTTGAGAGCTGGTCCATGTCCTAAGTGTAGAAAGAACTTAGAGGAATTGGGGTCACTAAGGAACAGGGTGGTTAGGGAAGACTTTGAAGGGAGGTCTGGAGGACTGGGCAAGTGTTGATTAAATGGAGGAGAGGGTCGGAGAAGAAAGTGCTATCTTTTGGAAGGTTGAAGTCAGGATGTAGTACATTTGAAGCGGGAGTCTGGGCCACAGTATGTCGGGGCTTGAATGCCAGAGTAAGAAATATAGACTTTGCTCTGTAGGCAATGGAGAGCAAAACATGTCAGACAAGCAAGTTACTGGAATCGGGAAGAGTAGATATATCAAAAGGACTGGCTGCAGCACTTTAGGAGACCTGAGAAGAGGCTGTAGTTACCATAGCGACTGGTGTAGTAGTTTCCTTGCATGTCAGGCTCTCTTATCTGGATAACTGAAGTCGCCTTCTAACCTGTCCCTGTCTTTGCACTTTACTCCCTTAAAATCCATTTCTATTCACAGATAAACTGATATTTTAATTTTAATTTTGTTATGTTAAATATTAGATTTTAAAATAACATATTTATCAATGCCCAATTATATGCCCTCACATACTTAAATTCCTGCATACTCACCCAGGCATATATGAACATATATACCAGAGTAACGTTTTTGTTGGGGGGTGGGGTTGTTGTTTTTGGTGACTTTTTGGTTGTTTTTTGAGACAGGGTCTTACTCTGTTGCCCAGGCTGGAGTGCAGTGGCACAATTTTGGCTCACTGCAACCTCTTCCTCCCAGGTTCAAGCACTTCTGCCCCAGCCTCCCAAGTAGCTGGGATTACAGGCATGTGCCACCACACCTGGCTTTTTTTTTTTTCCTGAGACTGAGTCTTGCTCTGTTGCCCAGGCTTGAGTGCAGGGGCATGATATCAGCTCACTACAACCTTAGCCTCCTGGGTTCAAGTGATTCTCCTGCCTCAGCCTCCCGAGTAGCTGGAATTACAAGTGTGTGCCACTGAGCCTGGCTAATTTTTGTATTTTTAGTAGAGACAGGATTTCACCATGTTGGCCAGGCTGGTCTTGAACTCCTGACCTCAAGTGATCTACCCTCCTTGGCCTCCCAAAATGCTGGGATTACAGGCATGAGCCACCACACCTGGCCTGAATCGTATTACTTATTTTCTTAAAACCCTCCAGTGGTTTACTGTTTCAGTTGGAAAAAAATCGTAACTGCATCCTATGTTTCACAAGGCCTGGGGTCTCGTCCCTACCTTCCTTCTTCATTTCCTGACCCTCCTTGGTTCAGCCATGTTGTACCTTATTCATGCCAAACTTATTCTCTCTTTCAGGTCTTTGTATTTACTGTTCCTTGTGCCAGGACTTTGTGCCCCTGCCCATTTTATTGTCTTTTAATTTAATTTTTTTTTTTTAAATTTTTAAATTTGTTCCAAATCCCTGCCCCACTCCCATTCCATTGTCTTAAAATAGCTAGTACTTTCTTGTTATTGAGGTCACAGCCCCTCCCCAGTGGCCCAGTCTTTGTTAGCTTCACCCAAAGTTGACAGCAAACAGTTATCCTGTTTTATTTCAGTCATAGCATTTATTTATTTATTTATTTGTATACATTTAAGGAGTACAAGTGCAGTTTTGTTACATGGATATATTGCCTGGTTGTGAAGTCTGGGCTTGTTTTTATTTTTTTGAGACGGAGTTCCACTCTTGTTGCCCAGGCTGGAGTGCAATGGCCCATCTCGGCTCACCGCAATCTCCGCCTCCTGAGTTGAAGTGATTCTCTGCCTCAGCCTCCCAGGTAGCTGGGATTATAGGCATGCACCACCATGTACGGCTAATATTTTTGTATTTTTAGTACAGACAGGGTTTCTCCATGTCAGGCTGGTCTAGAATTCCCGACCACAGGTGATCTGCCCGCCTCGGCCTCCCAAATTGCTGGGGAAGTCGGGGCTTTTAATATAACCATCACCCAAATAATGTACTTGTACCTGTTAGGTAATTTCTTCCTCCCACCCTTCCCAATCTCCAGTGTCTATTATTCCACACTCTCTGTGTCCATGTGTACACAGTATTTAGCTCCCACTTATAAGTGAGGACATGCAGTATTTCACTTCCTGTTTCTGAGTTGTTATAATCATAACATTTATTACTGTTTGAATAAATTTTGTTCATTTACTTATTGTATTTCCTCCCCTAGAATGTAAATTTTAGGAGGGCAAATGAGTATATTCTCAGCATCTAGAACCATGTCTGGTACATAGATGCATAGAGATGCTCAAATATTTGTTGAGTGAAAATGAATGAGAGATACATGTTGTCACCAGGGGTTAAGAAGAGGGGAGAGAGATTAAGGAGAGAGGTTTACTGGGATTGGGAGACATGGAGCCTGTTTCCATAGAAGCGGCCACCTCTACTCTTTCTTTTTGGCTTTCATGTTCCTACCCTAGCTGAGGAGTAAGGTATAGTCATCACAGCACCCTTTTCTTTTTCTTTTTCTTTTTTTTTTAAAGACAGAGTCTCGCTGTGTCACCCAGGCTGGAGTGCAGTGGCACGATCTCGACTCACTGCAACCTCTGCCCCCTGGGTTCAAGTGATTCTCCTGCCTTAGCCTCCCAGGTAGCTGGGATTACAGGTGTGTGCCACCACACCTGGCTAATTTTTTAATATTTTTCCACTCCTGGATAATTTTTTTGTATTTTTAGTAGAGACAGGGTTTCACCCTGTCCAGGCTGGTCTCGAACTCCAGACCTCAAGTGATCCTCCTGCCTCAGCCTCCCTAAGTACTGGGAGCTACCAAGCCTGACCCAGCACCGTTTTCTTGCTGCTACAAAGACTAGTCTATGAGCCTTTTAGGTTTTCATTGTTTTTACCATTGAACTTCATGAAAGATTCCAAAACTAGCAAAGTTTCAATCATGGAAGTCGGTGGGTATTTGGGCGTGGCTGACAGGGAGCAGAAGGGCTGGTGAGTGATGGAGCCAATGCAGGGACTGAGGTTTCCCCAGGCCATACATTGCTCAGTCCATGGCTATGGGGAGACAATGTCATTTGTAGGTATGGCTAAACACCACCTACATTCTTTGTGGTAAGGTCAACTTGCGACATCTCAGGAGAACATGGGCTGTCTTAAAAGACATAGCCTGGCCTGCCACACCTGGGCACCCCCTACCCCAAGACCCCACTGTGAAGCAGCAGCCCCAGACATGAAGAATAGCCCTTGCCCTCTCTTCGCAGGTTGCTATCGGCTGGTGGACTATTTGGAAGGGATCCAGAAGAATTTTGATGAGGCTGCCAAGGTGTTGAAGTTTAACTGTGAAGAGAACCAGCACAGCGATAGTTGCTACAAACTGGGGGCCTACTATGTGACTGGAAAAGGTAAGGGTAAGGAGGGTCTGCTTTTTGGATCCTTGTCACTGATAGCAGTGCTGGCCTCACACCTGAGCCCCATGATGAGCTCTTGCAGAAGGGTCTCGCAGGCATTGGGCAAGTGCATTGTAGGAAGATGGAGAGGTAGGAGTTCAGCAGAGCGATGTGGGGAAGAACACAGCCTTTCAAGTTAGGTAAACCTTAGGGAATGCTATTTGCAAATAGTGGGATCTTGAGCCAATCACTTCAACTCTGTGCACTCAGTTACATCACCTGTAAATTGGAGGGAAATAGTACTTGTTTTGTAGGGTCATGAGGATTAAATAGGATAGTATAGAAAAAGGCATCAGCATGTGCCTGGCGCGGAGTAAGGGGTCAGTAATTATAATTGTCTTGCTTCTGTCTTTTCTCCTACTCTAATTGTAGTTATCACTGGTATAGTGTTTACATTATGTATGGCTAAATAACAGATCACCTCAGTAGTTTCTGTGGGTCAAGAATTTGGGAGTGGTTTAGTGGGGTCCCTCAGGGTGTCTCATGAGGTTATAGTCAGACATTGGCCATGGAACCAGGGCTGTAGTCATTGGAAGGCTTGACTGAAGTTGGGAGTTTCCAGTTCTAAGATGACTCACTCTGATGGCTGGTAACAGAGGCCTCTGTTCCTTACCAGCTGTTATTGGGAGAGCTCAGATCATCATGACATGGTTCTCTCCATGGGCTGCTTGAGTGTCCTCATGACATGGCGTCTGGCTTCCCCCAGAGTGAGTAATTTAAAGGAGAGAACAAGATAGAATCCACAGTGTCTTCTATGACCTATCTTTGGAAGTCACACGCTTTTCATTTCTATCACATATTTATTAGATGTAGCCTACACTAAGGGAAAGGACTTAAATTCCACTTCTTGAAGAGGAAGGAATATTAAAGAACTTATGGACATATTTAAAACCACCACAGGCCAGGCGCGGTGGGTCACGCCTGTAATCCCAACACTTTGGGAGGCCAAGGCAGGTGGATCATAAGGTCAGGAGTTCAAAACCAGCCTCACCAACATGGTGCAACCCCGTCTCTACTAAAAATACAAAAAAAAAAAAAATTAGCTGGGCGTGGTGGCACACACCTGTAATCCCAGCGACTCAGGAGGCTGAGGCAGGAGCATCACTTGAACCCTGGAGGCAGAGGTTGCAGTGAGCCGAGATCATGCCACTGCACTCCAGCCTGAGCAACAGAGCAAGACTCCGTCTCACAAAAAAAACCAGAAAAAACAAAAAAAACCCAAAAAAACTCAACACAAATAAGCAATAGGACCTTTGACAGGCAGCTTTTTTTTTTTGGACAGGGTCTTATTCTGTTTCTCAGACTAGAGTGCAGTGATAAAATCATAACTCACTGCAGCCTTGAGCTCCTGGGCTCAAGCAATCCTCCTGCCTCAGCCTCCCCAGTAGCTGGAACTAAAGGCACATGCCCCCATGCTTGGCTAATTTTTTACTTTTTGTAGAGACAGGATCTCACATGTTGCCAGGCTGGTCTCAAACTCCTGGCCTCAAGCAGTCCTTGCACCTTGGCCTCCCAAAGTGCGAGGGTCAGGTGTGAGCCACTGCACCTGGCCAAAGATGTCTTTTTTTTTTTTTTTTTTTGAGACAGGGTCCCACTCTGTCGCCCAGGCTGGAGTGCAGTGGCATGATCTCAGCTTACCACAACCCCTGCCTGCCAGGCTCAAGCGATTCTCCTGCCTCAATCTTCCGAGTAGCTGGGAATACAGGGGTGTGTGACACTACCACCCAGCTCATTTTTGTATTTTTAGTAGAGATGGAGTTTCGCCATGTTGGCCAGGCTGGTCTTGAACTAACCTCAAATGATCCACCCGCCTCGGCCTCCCAAAATGCTGGGGTTACAGGTGTGAGCCACTGTGCCCGGCCCCACTTTAATTTTTTAAACTAAATTTTAGGCCAGGTGCAGTGGCTCACTTGAGCCGAGGAGGTGGAGGCTGCAGTGAGCTGAGATTGCTCCACTGCACTCCAGCCTGGGCCACAGAGCAAGACTCTGTCTCTAAATAAATAAATGAAAATAAAAATGATTCTAACCTTTTAATATTTTTTCTAAACTCTCGATAGCCCTAGTGGCTCATTTAGGAAATTTCACTATGGGCTAGAAATAGTAATTTGTAGGTCAGCAGTTTCCTTAGTTTCGCTTCAATTTGGTTTTCTTCTGATAACTTCAGGTAAAATCAAAGTTAAATTCTTTACTTACAAATAGCATCTGCGATCCAATTTTTCCAAACACTTCTATCTAGTATGTATTCAACCAGCCAGCATTTGATGTGAACACAAGCTACAAAGATGACTGGAATGGTGTTCACTTAATGATAATGATGGTTATTACTAGATAATGGATTTGGAATGGTTACTTAAAAGAATAATGTTAAAATGTTTATATTTTTTGAGATCGAGTAATGGTACATGGGGATTTGAAGTTTTACACATATACAAACAAGTAAAAAAAGTGAGCCCTGCCACCACTTCTACTTAAAAGTCTTTGTTAGTGATTTCCCATTGTTTTTAAGATTAAATTCAGGGGTCCTTAATGTGACCCTGCATGATCTGGTCCCTGCTTGCCTGTCTTGCACTGTACTTTTCCTCCATGCTCTTTTCACAATTAAAATCATCTTTTTTTTTTTTTTTTTTGGTGAGACAGGGTCTCACTCCATTGCTGAGGCTGAGTGCAGTGGCTCAATCATAGCTCACGGCAGCCTTGACCTCCTGGGCTCAAGCGATCCTCCCGCCTTAGCCTCCTGAGTAGCTGAGCTGTTTTTGATTATTTTGTAGAGATGGGGTCTGGCTATGTTGCCCAGGCTAGTTGCAAACTCTTGGATGCAAGTGATCCTCCTGCCTTGGCCTACCAAAGTGCTGAGATTACAGGCATGAGCCACCACGCCCAGTGAAAATCATACATTTATTTGTATTGTTATTTATTTGTTTAGAGGTGAGGTCTTGCACTCTTGCTCAGGCTAGAGTGCAGCAGTGCAAAACTTCCAGGCTCAAGCAGTCCTCTTGCCTCAGCCTCTCTAGCTGGGACTACAGGCCCATGCCCCCATGCATGGCTAATGTTAACTTTTTTTATAGAGACAGAGTCTCACTATGCTGCCCAGGCTGATCTTGAACTCCTGGCCTCCTGAGGTCCTCCTGCCTGGGCCTCTCAAAGTGCTGGGATTACTGGCCACCGTGCCTGGCCCGTATGGTTATTTCATGTCTGTCTCATTAGCCCATAAGACAGGTCTCATTAGGCCTCAAAAGCAGGACAGTGTCATTTGTTCCCCAGCACCTAGCACAGCAATTGGCAACTATTCAGTATACAGTTGTCCCTCAGTATATGTGGGAAATTCGTTCCAGGACCCTCATTCCATTCTGCCACAGATAACGAAGTCTGATGATGCTCACATCTGTTATATAAAAATGGCATAATATTTGCATATAACCCTACCCATATTCTTCTGTGTATTTTGTTTTATTTTTTGTTTGTTTATTTGTTTGTATGTTTTGAGATGGAGTCTTGCTCAGTTGCACAGGCTGGAGTGCAGTGGCACGATCTCGGCTCACTACAACCTCTGCCTCCTGGGTTCAAGCAATTTTCCTGCCTCAGCCTCCCGAGTAGCTGGGATTATAGGCACCCACTATCATGCCCAGCTAATTTTTTTTTTTTTTTTTTTTTCGAGACAGTTATGCTCTGTTGTCCAGGCTGGAGTGCAATGGCACGATCTCCACTCACTGCAAGCTCCGCCTCCGGGGTTCATGCCATTCTTCTGCCTCAGCCTCCCAAGTAGCTGGCATTACAGACCCCTCCCACCATGCCCAGCTAATTTTTTTGTATTTTTAGTAGAGACAGGGTTTCACCGTGTTGGCCAGGCTGGTCTCAAACTCCTGACCTCGTGATCCACCCACCTCGGCCTCCCAAAGTGCTGGGAATACAGGCGTGAGCCACCACGCCCAGCCTAATTTTTGTATTTTTGTAGAGATGGGGTTTCACCATGTTGGCCAGGCTGGTCTTGAACCTCCTGATCTCAGATGATCCGCCCACCTTGGCCTCCCAAAGTGCTGGGATTACAGGCGAGAGCCACCGCACCTGGCCTCCTGTGTATTGTAAATTAATTACTTAGAACAGGGGTGTTCAATCTTTTTGCTTCCCTAGGCCACACCGTAAGAAGAATTGTCTTGGACCATATATAAAATACAGTAACGATAGCTGATGAGCTTAAAAAAAAAAAAAATCACAAAAAAAGTCTCATAGGCCAGGTGCAGTGGTTCACGCCTGTAATCCCAGGATTTTTCCCAGCATTTTGGGAGGCTGAGGCAGGTGGATCACAAGGTCAGGAGTTCGAGACCAGCCTGACCAACATAGTGAAACCCCGTCTCTACTGAAAACACAAAAATTAGCCCAGCGTGGTGGCTCGCCTGTAATCCCAGCTACTCAGGAGGCTGAGGCAGGATAATCACTTGAACCCTGGAGGCAGAGGTTGCAGTGAGCTGAGATCATGCCACTGCACTCCAGCCTGGGCGACAGAGCAAGACTTCATCTCAAAATAATAATAATAATTATTATTATTATTATCATTTCATAATGTTTTAAGAAAGTTTATGAATTTGTGTTAAGCCACATTCAAAGCCATCCCAGGCTCATGGGTTGGACAATCTTGGCTTAGACTATCTAATACAATGTAAATACTGAGTAAATAATTGTTCTATTTTATATATTTTGTATTTTTTAATTGTATTGTTGTTTTCTTGCTAATATTTTTGACGTGTGGTTGGTTGAACCCATGGATATGGAGGGCCCACTGTATGTTTAAATTAATGAACAATTAAATGCCTGTAATATGCCATGTTCTCACTGTAACCCCATGAGGTAGATATTATCATTCCCAATTTTCACCTCCTTGACCTGTCTGAGTTTCCTCATAAGGTATCATTTGAACAAAAGATTCTATGGCTGAGAAAGCTAGGAGATCTGTGCACTATGGCAGGCTACCTTTCATGCTGCCTGAGCTCATAGCATGGACAGTTTTTTTTCTTTTTGAGTTAAGGTCTTGCTCTGTCACCCAGGTCGATCTCAAATTCCTGGCCTCAAGCAATCATCCTGCACAAAGTGTTAGGATTACAGATGTGAGCCACTATGCTCAGTCTTAAACTTTATTCAGGAATTGTTGCTGGCCAGGTGTGGTGGCTCACACTTGTAATTCCAGCACTTTGGAAGGCCAAGGTGGGACCATCGCTTGAGTCCCAGAGTTTAAGACCAGCCTAGGCAACATAGTGAGATCCTGTCTCTACAAAAAAATTTAAAAATTCGCCGGGCATAGTGGTGTGTGCCTGTAGTCCCAGCTACTTGGGGAGGCTGAGATGGGAAGATTGCTTTAGCCTGGGAGGTTGAGGCTGCAGTGAGCTGTGATCATGCCAGTGCACTCCAGCCTGGGTAACAGAGCAAGACCCTTTCTCCAAAAAAAAAAAAAAATTATTCGCTGACTTTGGCCTGAGACATTTAGGTTGTGTCCTGGCTTGGGTTTATTTTTTCGTACTTTCCTTCCTCTCAGGTGGTCTGGCCCAGGACCTGAAAGCTGCCGCCAGGTGCTTTTTGATGGCGTGTGAGAAGCCCGGAAAGAAGTCTATAGCAGCATGTCACAACGTTGGCCTCCTGGCACATGATGGACAGGTTAATGAGGATGGCCAGCCTGACCTGGGGAAGGCCAGGGACTACTACACAAGGGCCTGTGATGGTGGCTATGCTTCCAGCTGCTTCAACCTCAGTGCCATGTTCCTGCAGGGTGCCCCAGGCTTTCCTAAGGACATGGACCTGGCATGTAAATACTCCATGAAAGCCTGTGATCTGGGTCATATCTGGGCCTGTGCCAATGCCAGTCGCATGTACAAGCTGGGAGATGGTGTTGATAAGGATGAGGCCAAGGCCGAGGTGCTAAAAAATCGAGCTCAGCAGCTACACAAAGAACAGGAGAAAGGTGTCCAACCCTTAACTTTTGGGTAATGTGGCCTACCCTCCCTCCCAGGCAGCAAACTGCTTGAGGCTGGCAGCTCCTGTTTCTGAAGACTGATGCAGCCCTTGAAGGTCAACCTGCTGCAGCAAGAAAACTTGGGACTTGAATTGGTAGCTCCCGTTATATGGATTCATTGCCCCAGCTACTGGAGTGTAGCCTACAATGTCTATTTCAGTCAATATTCCTTTATCTGGGTGTTCTGTACAATGTTTATTACAGTCAATATTCCTTCATCTGGGGGTGTTCTGTGAAGATAGCCATGTTTATGGGGATCTTAGTTTTCAAACTCTGGCAATTCTGTGAAAAATAGGAGCAAACTAGAGAGCCCTAGAAATTGGTGGTAGGGAGGGGAGGATAGCAGGAAGTTTTAAAAATTAGCAGCCCCAGGGCCTAAAGGAATCATCTATCATCATTTTCATCACTATTATTATTTTGGTTAGGATGGCTTGAAAATCAGAACATATCTTGGTTTACGTAATCGAGGTCTTAAAGAATTAGGAACAGTTAAATAGTCGCAACTGCCAGCGTCTGACTTACATAATCATTGGTGTGGGCTTCATTTTGCGTTTAGAGTCACATCTTTCAGTAAATTCACAGAGATCAAGAGGGATGTGCAACATACAGCTTAAAGGCTGTTATGCCTCAGAGTTGCTGAAGAAGATGAAACATCAGCCTGCCATCGTCTAGAAGAGACATTGGCCAGTGTAGTCGCTTGGCACTGCCCATCATGCTGAGGGAGCAGATTCTTCCCAAGGCAGCTTCAGCTAGGAGTTTGTAAGCAAGGACTTTGTGACACATTTGTCCCCTTTAACTGAGCCTTTTTCACTGTCCCTGTGAATAAACAATTTTGAGTGACTTCCAGTTTGTGTTAATTAGTGTTCTTTTCAGATTCCAGGTACCGCAGAGAGTATGTTCTTTGTGGTGGTTGTGCCTTTTAAGAACATTCGCGGCCGGGTGTGGTGGCTCACACCTGTAATCCCAGCACTTTGGGAGGCCGAGGCGGGCAGATCACAAGGTCACAGATTGAGACCATCCTGGCTAACACGGTGAAACCCCGTCTATACTAAAAATACAAAAAATTAGCCAGGCATGGTGGTGGGCGCCTGTAGTCCCAGCTACTCAGGAGGCTGAGGCAGGAGAATGGCGTGAATGTGGGAGGCGGAGCTTGCAGTGAGCCAAGATTGCGCCACTGCACTCCAGCCTGGGCGACAGAGCGAGACTCCGTCTCAAAAAAAAAAAAAAAAAAATTTGCTTTTCCTGTTATCTCCCCAGCTTGTCACCAGGGGGCAAGCTTGTCATTTCCCTGCTGATAACAATACCATTCTGTCTGTCACCATCTACTGTTTTAGGCTTTTGTTTTGCAGCCGTCCTGAAAGGAAGGCTTGCTGTGTAAATGAAGGTTTGTGAGCACAGCAGCCAGCTTCTTAAGTTGATAGAGGACGAGGACTTCCCCAAGTGCACAGAGGAGATTTCAAAAGACATCAAGTTCACTTTTTTAAAATGTAAAGTAGGTTTTGGTGTGCTTAAAATAAGCTAGGTCAGACCAGGCGTGGTGGCTCACGCCTGTAATCCTAGCATTTTGGGAGGCCAAGGCAGGCAGATCACTTGAGGTCAGGAGTTCAAGATCAGCCTGGCCAACATGACGAAACCCCTTTCTCTACTAAAAATACAAAAATTAGCCAGGTGTGGCAGGCACCTGTAATCCCAGCTACCTGGGAGGTTGAGGCAAGAGAATTGCTTGAACCTGGGAGGCAGAGGTTGCAGTAAACAGATTGTGCCACTGCACTCCAGCCTGGGCAATACAGCAAGACTCTGTTTCAAAAACAAAAGCAAAACTAGGCTGGGTGCAGTGGCTCACGCTTGTAATCCCAGCACTTTAGGAGGCTGAGGCAGGTGGATCACGAGGTCAGGAGTTCGAGACCATCCTGGCCAACATAGTGAAACCCCATCTCTACTAAAAATACAAAAATTATCTGGGTGTGGTGGTGGGCCCCTGTTGTCCCAGCTACTCTGGAGGCTGAGGCAGGAGAATTGCTTGAACCCAGGAAGCAGAGGTTACAGTAAGCCAAGACCACGCCATTGTGCTCCAGCCAGGTAACAGAGTAAGACAAAACACACACACACACACACACACACACAAAACTGTAAGTCAAAAAACATGAATACACGTTCAACATCACTAATCAGGGAAATGCAAATCAAAACCACAATGAACTCTTAAAATTCCACAGTAAGCAAACAACCTGATTAAAACACAGGCCAAAACCCTTAACATATCTCAGCAAAGAAGATAGACAGGTGGCAAACAAGCATACGAAAAGATGCTCCATATAACATGTCATCAGGAAAATGCAAGTTAGAACAGCAGACCACTATACAACTATTAGAATGGCCAAAATCCAAAACACTGACAGCATGAAATGCTGGGAAAGTTGGAGCAACCAGAATTCTTATTTCTTGCTGATGGGAACACAAGATGGCACAGCCACTTTGGAAGACAGTTAAGCAGTTTCTTACAAAAACTAAGCAAGCTCTTAACCATGTGATCCAGCAATCTTGATCTTTAGTACCTGAAGGAATTCAAAACATGTCCACACAAAAACCAGCGCATGGATAGCAGCTTTATTTATAATTGCCAAAATTCAACCCAAAATGTCTTTCAGTAGGTAAACGAGTAAATAAATTGTGGTGCATCTAGACATTATTCAGTGCTTAAATCAAGCTATGAAAAATTATGAGTTATCAAGCTCTTAAAAGTCACAGAGGAACTTTAAATGAATGCTACTAAATGAAGCCAGTCTGAAAAGGCTTCATATTAAATGATGCCAACTATATGACAATGGGATGTATTCTGGAAAAGGCAAAACCATGGAGACAGTAAAAACCAGTGGGCGGGGGAGGGGAGGGAGGAATAATTGGAATGCGGAAGATTTTTAGGGGCAGTGAAGCTACTCTGTATGATACTATAATGATAGATACCTGTCATTGTCCAACCCCCTAAAATGTACAACACCAAGAGTGAACCCTAATGTAAACTGTGGACTTGGAGTGATAATGGTGTGTCGGTGTAGGTTCATCAATTACTGCAAATGTACCTCTGTGGTGGGAGATGTTGATAATGGCGGAGACTATGCATGTGTGGGGACGACTATATGGGAAATCTCTGTACCTTCTCAATTTTGCTGTAAACCTAAAATTGCTCTAAAATATAAAGTCTATTAAACAAAACCACAGTGATATTGCCTCATATTCCATTAGGATGGCTACTATTAAACACAAAAACAAAGTAAGTGTTGTCAAGGATGTAGAGAAATTAGAACCCCGTGCACTGGTGCAGCTGCCCCAAAATGAAAAACAGAATTGCCGTTTGATCCAGCCATTCCACTTCTGGGTGCATATCTGTGTTAGGCCATTCTTACATTGCTATGAAGAAATACCTGAGGCTGGGTAATTTATAAAGAAAAGTTTAATTGGCTCTCAGTTCTGCTGGCTGTACAGGAAGCACGGTGCTGTGCATCCTGTTGGCTTCTGGTGAGGCCTCAGAAACTTACAATCATGGTGGAAGGCACAGGGGGAGCCGGTGTATCACATGGTGAGAAGGCAAGAGCAGGAGCAAGAAAGCGAGCAAGGGGAGATACCACACACAGATCTCCTGGGAACAGCACCAAGGGGAGGGTCCTAAACCATTCATGAGAAATCCAAACCATGATCCAATCACCTCCCACTAACCCCACCTCCAACACTGGGGATTACATTTCAACATGAGATTTGTGGGGGACAAATATCCAAGCTATTTATATCCAAAAGAATTGAAAGCAGGGTCTCCAAGAGGTATCTATACCCATATTCTTAGCAGCACTATTCACAGTAGCCAAAGGGTAGGAGGAACTCCAATGCCCATCAGCAGATGAATGAATACACAAAAGGTGGGATGTATATGCAATGGAATATTATTCAGCCTGTAAAAGGAAGGAAATTCTGACACATGCCACACAACATGGCTGAACCTTGAGGACATCATGCTAAGAGAGTCACAAAAAGACACGCTGTGTATGAGGCATCTGAACTCAGGTATGAGTTCAGATCTATATAAACTCAGAAACAGAAAGTACAGGTGGTTGCCAGGGGCTGGGGTGAGGGGGAAATGAGTTTTTTGCTTTTGGTTTTGTTTTGAGACAGGCTTTTGCTCTGTTGCCTAGGCTGGAGCGCAGTGGCGCTATCATAGCTCACTGCAGCCTCTAACTCCTGGGCTCAGGTGATCCTCCCACCTCAGCTTCCTGAGTAGCTGGGACTATAGGTACACACCACCACACCCAGCTAGTTTTTGTACTTTTTATAGAGATGAGGTTTTGCCATATTGCCCAGGCTGGTCTTAAACTCCTGAGCTCAAGTGATCCTTCCACCTCAGCCTCCCAAAGTTCTGGGATTATAGGTGTGAGCCACCGTGCCTGGCCAAAATGAGTTGTTTACTAGGTAAAGAGTTTCAAATTTGTAAGATGAAAAAATAATGGAGATTGTTACACAGCAAATGTGAATATACTTAACACTACTGAACTATATGTTTAAAAATGGTTAACCCAGCCTGGCTTACATGGTGAAACCTTCTCTCTACTAAAGATACAAAAATTAGCTGGGCGTGGTGGCATGCGCCTGTAGTCCCAAAGACTCGGGAGGTTGAGGCATGAGAATTGAACCTGGGAGGAGGAGGTTGCAGTGAGCTGAGATCGCACCACTGCACTCCAGCCTGGGCAAAAAAGTGAGACTCCACCTCAAAAAAAAAAAAAAAAAGAGGTTAAGATGGTAAATTTTATGTTTTACCACAATTTAAAAAATATATATATATTGACTTTAAAAAAACGCAAGGTTTGAATTTTTTTATTGTAAAATTAGTATGTTCTCATAAAATGCAATTTGAAACAGAAGAAACCATTGCCCCTCACTATTCTTTACCACCTATGGGCATTCTTTGGCACAATAGTGTTCTTGTTATTTAACCATTTTTCTAAAGAATCATTTTTTTTTTGAGATGGTGTCACCCAGGCTGGAGTGCAGTGGCGCGATCTCAGCTCACTGCAACCTCTACCTC
>NW_012101365.1:2169073-2171693 GCF_000951045.1 Mandrillus leucophaeus | reverse complement strand
TCCCGGGTTCAAGCGATTCTCCTGTCTCAGCCTCCTGAGTAGCTGGGATTACAGGCATGTGCCACCATGCCTGGCTAATTTTGTATTTTTAGTAGAGATAGGGTTTCTCCATATTGCCCAGGCTGGTCGTGAACTCCCGACCTCAGGTGATCCGCCTGTCTCAGCCTCCCAAAGTGCTGGGATTACAGGCGTGAGCCACCATACCCAAACTGGTTTTTTTTTTTTTTTATGGACCAGTTCCTACCTGGGACCTCTGGTACCTGCCTTCCTGAGTCGCATACTTAGTGGGGCAGGGAACAATAGAGTGAGCATTAACTGTGTCAAAATGTTATATTTCCCAAAAGTTATTAAAATGCAAAGAATAATTTACTGTTCAGAATGGTCCAAGGCCATTTCATACCCAGGCTGTTGTGGGAAGCAGTAGGTTGGTAAGAGCCAGCATGGATAAGTTTCTCACTTTTATGAAACCTTTAAGGCAAGGTTCGAAAATGACTTTTCAGACTCTGGTCACAGCAAGCAGTATCATTACTGTGTCTTCTAGCCAGCAAGCATTGGATCATCATTAACAACTATTTCCTACATTTTTCCTCCACGCTAGGCTCGGGCTGGATACAGGACATTCAGAGCTGGCCTGATGGCCTAATGGGGAAGACGGTTCGTAATTGACTCTAGTGGTTTGTGTTCTCACTAAAATCTTTTTTTTTTTTTTTTTTTGAGACACGGTCTCACTCTGTCACCCAGGCTGGACTGAAATGGTGTGATCTTGGCTCACTGCAACCTCTGCCTCCCGGGTTTGAGCAATTCTCCTGCCTCAGGCTCTTGAGTAGCTGGGATTACAGATGCCTGCCACCACGCCCAGCTAATTTTTGTATTTTTAGTAGAGATTGTTTTCACCATTTCACTATGTTGGCCAGGCTGGTCTTGAACTTCCAACCTCAGATTATCTGCCTGCCTTGGCCTCCCAAAGTGCTGGGATTACAGGCGTGAGCCACTGTGCCCGGCCAGTGCTCTCACTAAAATCTGACAGTGTCTGCTCAGTACTGTGAGAAAGGAAAGGAAGAGTCCCGGATAGGGAAGGGAAGACCTGAGGGTATAGAGATTTGGTTTTTATCTTGTGGGTAAGGCAGAGTCACGAAAGGGTTTGGATCAGGTTTGGAAATTAGAAAGATCATCCCCATTGTAGAAAATGAATCAGAGCGGGAAAGACTGGAAGCAGGAAGATCAATGAGGAGACGGCTGCAGAGGTCAAGGTGAGACATGGTGGGGCCTGAACTAAGGCCTAGCAAGCAAGGAAGGGAGCACAGGTGAGAAGCCAGACAGCTGAATAAGCAAAATTTAGCCACGCGGGGGTAGGAGGAAGGTGGGGTTGAGCATGAGGTTGAAAAATATAAAGCAAAACAGGTTTAGCTTGGGCATCTAGGTGGACAGTGGAGCTATTCATATTGATTTGGAGCCTGTGGGCTGGGGATGGGGACAAGAACTCTGAGCTGTTGGGTGATTTTTTTAAATTTTAGAAATAAATAGCATTTTTATTTGTTTTATGAAGTTGCTTGAAAATTTTTATGAAGGGCAGCGTGGCAGAGGAAAAATGCCTAGGCCTCAGATCCTACAGATCTGGACAATTCTGGATTAGTCAAAGGCAGACTACGCATGTATGTTTAGGGCACCTAACAAAGAATGAGAAATACATAAATTTAAAAATAGTAATGTTACATTTCTTTTAAAGCATCAAGTAATCACTTTGTGGGGGGAATGGAAACTTTTTTGGGTTCTTTATATTCATCTTGCAGTTTAAATCTCTTTTATTGTGAATTCTATATTAGGTTTGGTGGGGGCGGGGTGTACCAGACTATTTTCAGTTCTTAGGTCTAAAGGTCTTAGCCTGGGTTCTGACATGAGTTTTGCTTTTTATTGACTGTGTGACCTTGGACAAGTTACTCTACCCTCTTTTTGGATTTTGTCACCTCTCGGGAAGGGATAACAATGTCTTCTAATAGGGTTGCTAGGAGGAATAAATGGTAACTCTTATCATAGAATGACAAATGCTGATTTAAAAAGACTTTTGTGGAATGAAATCTTACAATTAGATAATTGTCTTTTTTCTGAGTGGTATTGTTACCTTGTGAGGGAGTCTGGCTTTTCAAACAGCCTGCCTTTCCTGCCATTCTTTGAATTTCCAGGGAGCTGACGGTGAGGCTTTCTAGGGGTATTGATGGCACAAAACAGCTGCAGGGGGCAGGCCTGGGACAGGGGAGTGGGGGCTGCCCCTACTTTTTCCCTTCTCCTCTGCCTGAGCACAGAGGGAGTCACTGAGAAGACTTGCACCTGCTGGGGGCCCAGAGTGGAAACTATTCCCAGCTGGTGCCCCTCCCCAGGCTTGAGGAATGGTGATTGTATTACAGTTTATAAATCAGGCCTCCCCACTGTCTAAAGGGGAAAGGCCAAAATTCTTTGCCCAATGTGTCTCCCCACTCCCATGAGATGATCCCTGCCTCTGTATTTAGCCCCATCTTATTCTTAACTCAGGTATCTGCATCAGGGAACTGCTTGTGGTCTCTCCACCACCTGCCCCACCCCCAAAATATTCTTATCTCACTCTCTCCCTCTCTCTCTCTCTCTC
>NW_012101365.1:2165658-2167893 GCF_000951045.1 Mandrillus leucophaeus | reverse complement strand
GGATCTCAGCTCACTGCAAGCTCCGCCTCCCGGGTTTACGCCATTCTCCTGCCTCAGGCTCCCGAGTAGCTGGGACTACAGGCGCCCGCCACCTCGCCCAGCTAGTTTTTTGTATTTTTTAGTAGAGACGGGGTTTCACCGTGTTCGCCAGGATGGTCTCAATCTCCTGACCTCGTAATCCGCCCGTCTCGGCCTCCCACTTAATTTGATTTTTTAAAAACAGAGACAAATTCTCGCTATGTTGCCCAGGTTGGTCTCAAACTTCTAAACTCAAGCGATCCACCTGCCTCAGCCTCCTAAAGTGCTGGCACTACTACGCCCAACCTGTCTCCATCCTTTTCACATGGTTTCGGACAGGCTGTTAAGTGCCTCCAGAGCATAGATTATGTCTCATTTCTATTCCCTGTGCCTAGTTAAGAATCTGGTACAGATGAGATACATAATAAATCTTTATTGAAAGGAAGAGAAACTCTCAGAGACAAATGCTATCTTCCAGTAGATCAACTGAGCATTGAAAAGGTAGCGTTTTGGAAAAGAATCTGGATTTAAATCATTTCTCTGCCACATGCAAATGTGTTATGTTTCCTCTATGAGGCTCATTTTCCTCATCTCTAGAGTAAGGATGATGTTTACTTTTCAGGGTTAGTGTAAGGGTTAAAGGGTTTAATGAGATAAAGTACAGTGCCTGGCTTGATGCCTGGCACATTCTAAATTGTGTAATAACTCACTGGAGGGCTATCTTTTGGAAGCAGAACTAGGCTTGTTCTGTACAGCTCCAGAGAGCAGAGCTAGGCCCAATGGATGGAAGCTGCTAGGAGACAGAACTCAGTTCATCGACATCTGAGTAGAAGGAAGAATTTTCTACTTGGCAGAATGAGAAACTCCGGGAGGAGGTGAACTTCCTATCACAGGGATATGCAAGCAGAGAGTAGACACTCACCTGTCAGGGCTGATGCAGAAGGGACTAACTCTATATGAGATTTGGGTGGAGTGAGTATGCAAAATCTGAAAGATGGGAGCCAGACAAGGCATTTCCATTCAGTGCCCTCCATAATTCATTATTCATATGGCCAACACTGAGGACTTCCTCTAGGCTGGGTGACCCTAGGTTGGGCACTGGGGATGCAGGGCTGGATCTGATAGAGTCTTTTTCATTTAGGAGATTACAGTCTAAATTTTGATTATTTATTGAGCAACTACTTTGTACCAGATGCTCTAATCATCTCAGGGAACTTTCATTCTCACTGTTTTTCAAAGAAACTGAGGCTCAGCCAAAGTGGCTTACAGAAAGACTCGCAGACCAATGAGTATTGCAGCTGGGATTAGAACGTAGTCCTGCTTGTCTCCTAAATCCTTTTCATACGACTCAAGGCTGCCTCACATCCTGATGTTGGAAACACTTTGCAGTCTCAGGGAGATCCTCAAACAGCACCCAAGGGCCTTTTGGGTACCAG
Organism: Mandrillus leucophaeus; assembly: GCF_000951045.1. NCBI lineage: Eukaryota > Metazoa > Chordata > Mammalia > Primates > Cercopithecidae > Mandrillus > Mandrillus leucophaeus. The sequence goes on along the minus strand of NW_012101365.1, from coordinate 2,166,439 downwards.
GTAAATGCTGATGAACAGGAACTAAAAGGCTATGGTCAGCTGCAGGAAGATGTGGACTCCCTGTAGCACGCTCTGTGCCCGAGTTCCCTCCAGCTGGGGCCATGCGGAGAGTCCAGGAGAACTTGCTGAGGTCAGACTTCACTGCTCACATGACCAGCCAAGCTGCCTGGGCCAGGGCTCCCTGAGGGAACTTGAAACCCGGCTGGGTTCCATCAGCTCCAAGAATAGTAGCTGACCCTACTCTCCCCCAGATGGCAGCGTCCGATCAGGTTCCAGGAGGCCCCATTGGGCTCCAGACATCAGTGGCAGCAAGCTTTGACCTTGAAGCTGCTCTGGGGTGGTGTAATAACAGCAGCATTCATTAACTGCCCACTGTGTGCAGGGCGCCTCCTGAAGTGGGGGACATCCTGTAAGGGAGGTCTTAGAAGTGTGGAACCCATTTTACAGGTGAGGAAATTGGGGCTCAGAGATACTGAGAACTTGCCCAAAGTTACAGTGAATACGCGGCAGAGCTGGATTGCAGCCTGGGCTCCCTCTGCTTCTGTGAGGAGAGAAGAGCACTCTCAAGACCTCAGAAGACTCCTGGGCAGAGAAGACAAATTCCATCAGCTTCTAAAGGAATGAAGGTAGGGTGCAGTGGCTCACATCTGCAATCCCAGTACTTTGCGAGCTGGGAGTCTGAGGCAAGAAGATCCCTTGAGCCCAGGAGTTCAAGACCGGCCTGAGCAACATAGTGAGACTTCATCTTTAAAAAAAAAAAAAAAAAAAAAACCTGAAATTA
>NW_012101365.1:2162382-2163113 GCF_000951045.1 Mandrillus leucophaeus | reverse complement strand
TGTTTCTTACAGCCAAGCTTTTGCTGATGCCTGGGTCCACCTAGACCTACGGAATGAAAATCTGGATTTTAAATAAGAAAACCAGAGGAAATTCTTACGCATACTAAAATGGGCAGCCCACACAAGTGGTATAAAGCGGCAGCTCCTTAGCTTGTCACTACAACCCCTCTGCAGTCTGCTTTCCATACTTTCAGCTCTTTACAACGCCTAATAGTCCTTTAAAACTTAGCCCACATGTCACCTCCTCCAGGAAGTCATCCTGGACCCTCAAGTTCCATGGTCTTCCGATAGTCCTTGTGCTTCTCTCAGTTCTTTCTTTCCTTTTTAAAAAAAAAATTTTTTTTTTTTTTGAGACAGAGTCTCACTCTGTTGCCTAGGCTGGAGTGCAATGGCGGGATCTCAGCCCACAGCAACCTCTGCCTCTCGGGTTCAAGCGATTCTCCTGCCTCAGCCCCCCAAGTAGGTGGGACTCCAGGTGCCTAGCATCCTGCCTAATTTTTGTAGTTTTAGTAGAGACAGGGTTTTGCCATGCTGGCCAGTTGGCCAGGCTGGTCTCGAATTGCTGGCCTCAAGTGATCCATCTGCCTTGGCCTCCCAAAGTGCTGGGATTACAGGCGTTAGCCACTGCACCCGGCCTTAATTTGATTTTTTTTTTTTTTTTTTTTTTTTTGAGATGGAGTCTCGCTGGGTCGCCCAGGCTGGAGTGCAGTGGCCGGATCTCAGTTCACTGC
>NW_012101365.1:2129906-2156536 GCF_000951045.1 Mandrillus leucophaeus | reverse complement strand
TGAGGTGATGAAGAACTGAAGATACAGGATGCCGCTAGGGCTGATTCATGGATGTGAGTCCTGTGCATTTGTAAGGGCCCATGCCTGGTTTAAGCCTCTACTATCACTGTCTTGAAATTCTTAACAATGTTGAACAAGGGGCTGTGCATTTTCACTTTGCACTGGACCTTGCAAATTATGTAGTTTATTTATGTAGCTGTTGTGATCTGTGGTAGAAGGCAGCAGCCCCCGACCTGCAGTGCTCCTGGGACTTGTCAGAGACTTGTCAATCCATCAACCAATGGCTGAGTCACCAAGAGACAGGAAGGAAGCCAGACTAAGCCCCACCAGACAGGTTTGGCCTGTAACTGCAAATCCCCAAGAGACTGTAACAAGGCAAGGGAGAAGATAGGCTCTAAGGAGATTCTGGGGATAGAATTGGAACCCACGGAGGAAAGGCATGGTCTGAGGGGGATTTTAACTCAGTGTCAGAAAGATTTTCCTAACAGTCAAAATATAATCATAATACATAAAATATACCTCAAGAAAGCTGTTGAAAATGTAATCATCTTACTGGCAGCTGACATTGAGTGCTTACTGTGTGCAAGCAGCTGTGCTAAATGCTTCATTGAAAATATGGAAGATAGCCTGGGCATGGTGGCTCACACCTGTAATCCCAGCACTTTGGGAGGCCAAGGCGGGCAGATCACCTGAGGTCAGGAGTTTGAGACCAGCCTAACCAACGTGGTGAAACCCCTGTCTCTACTAAAAATACAAAAAATTAGCCGGGTGTGGAAGCATACGCCTGTAATCTCAGGTTCACGAGAGGCTGAGGCAGGAGGACTGCTTGAACCCAGGAGGCAGAGGTTGCGGTGAGCTGAGATGGCGCCACTGCACTCTAGCCTGGGCAACACAGGGAGACTCCATCTCAAAAAAAAAAAAAAAAAAAAGAGAAGAAAAAGAAAATATTGAGAGTGGTCACGAACATAGTCTCTGGAGCCATATTGCTCTACTGCTTATTAGCCATGTGAGCTGGGGTAAGTTACTTGGCCTCTCTGTGTCTTAGTTGCGTCATCTGGAAAATGAGGATAAGAATAATACAGCTCTCTCACAGGATTAAATTATTGGGAAGAATAGCAAGGCACAGTGTCTCTGTAATCCCAGCACTTTGGGAGTTGTGCTAGGTGGGTGGATCGCTTGAGGCCAGAAGTTCAACACCAGCCTGGGCAACATGGCAAAATCCCATCTCTACAAAAAATACGAAAACTGGCCAGGGATGGTGGTGCATGCCTATAGTCCCAGCTACTTGGGAGGCTGAGATGGGAGGACTGCTTGAGCCCAGGAGGTCGAGGCTGTAGTGCGCCAAGATCATGCCACTGCACTCCATTCTTGAGTGACAGAGTGAGAATCTATCTCAAAAAAAAATTATTGTGAGGATTAAATGAATTTACGTATGTAAACACCTAGAACAGTGTCTGACATATACTAAGTACCATATATGATTTAGTTATTATTTAATCCTCAGAACAATCCTATGATGGAGGTATTATTATTATTTTACATTATTCCCATTTAACAGACAGGTAAACTGAGCCTTAGAAGAGGTAAGTGACTTGTTGATCACAGAGCTATTGGGTGGTGGAGCAGGAGATTCTGCTGTGGGAGTCAGGTCAGACTTCATGATCGTCATGCCCAGTGCTTACACTAGAGCAGGCATCTGGTGAGTTTTTGTTAAGTTAATCAATTAATTATTGTTTCTTTCAGCTCTGAGATTCTAAACCTGTAAGAAATGTGTGTTCTGGCTGGAGGAGGATGCAGGGACCTAGACATCTTAGGATTTCTTACCAATTGTTGGCTGCAGCATAATCAGATATCAAGTATGTTCCACTCTAGGCCTTCTGAATTAATTTCCTGTTTGCTCCCTCTCCATCCCTGCAGGCATTGCCCAAGTTCTGGACTCTGAACTCAGCAGCACTATATCCTAACTCACGTCTCTCACATCTGCACAGTACTTCGCAGTGTACAAAGTGCTTTCAAATTCAATGGTTTGTTGGTTGGTCTGTGTGGTAGACTTTCTGACACACAGTTCAATACTCATGCCAGGCCTCCAGACAGATCCCAACCAGTGAGGACTTCCTGCCTTAAGAGGCCAGAGCAGACTGCATGGGAACAGGGTGTGCAGTCTGGACATGTGGTGTTGCTCTCTGGGTGGAGTTTAGGAATTTTCTAAGCCAAAGCATGGAGTGAAAGGGGCCAGGCCCTCACCAGGGAATGTTCACTGCCACTTCTGAGAAGTGGTTGAAGGCAGGCAGTCCTTCAGCTCCTCTATAAGTTTAAAAAATATCTCAGCTGGCCAGGCACGGTGGCTCACACCCGTAATCCCAGCACTTTGGGAGGCCAAGGCAGGCGAATCACCTGAGGTCGGGAGTTTGAGACCAGTCTGACTAACACGGAGAAACTCCGTCTCTACTAAAAATACAAAATTAGCCGGGTGTGGTGGTGCATGCCTGTAATCCCAGCTCTTGGGAGGCTGAGGCAGGAGTATCACTTGAACCCGGAGGCAGAGGTTGCGGTGAGCCAAGATTGTGCCATTGCACTCCAGCCTGGGCAACAAGAGCTAAACTCTGTCTCACAAAAAAAAAAAAAAAAAAAAAAAAAAATTCCCAGGCGGGTGAGGTGGCTCACCCCTGTGAGCCCAGCATTTTGGGAGGCTGAGGCAGGTGGATGACTTGAGCCCAGGAGTTCGAGACCAGCCTGGGCAACATAGCAAAATGCTGTCTCTACAAAAAATACAAAAATTAGCCAGGTGTGGTGGTGCGTGCCTGTAGTCCCAGCTCCTTGGAAGGCTGAGGTGAGAGGATCACCTGAGCCCAAGAGGTCGAGGCTGCACTGAGCCATCTGCACTCCAGTCTGAGCAAGGACAGAGTGAGACCTCATCTCAAATATATATCTTCTGCATGCATTTGCAACTTAAAAGGGCTGGTGCGCTAAACCTCATCCCTGCCACAGAATGCATTTTTCCCAAATTGCCATCAAGGATTACATGCAATATTTTGTAGAAAATACAGTAGAGTGTCACCATATCTACGTTAAATACAGTAAGAGCAAACACTTACAGAGAGCTTACCCTGGATCAGGAACTGTTTTGAGTGCTTTATAAACTCTTTTGGCCGGGTATGGTGGCTCACGCCTGTAATTTCAGCACTTTGGGAGGCCAAGGCAGGTGGACCATCTGAGATCAGGAGTTCGAGACCAGCCTGGCCAACATGGTGAAACCCTGTCTCTACTAAAAATACAAATATTAGCCGGGCATGGTGGTGGGAGCCTGTGGTCCCAGCTATTCGAGAGGCTGAGGCAGGAGAATCGCTTGAACCCAGGAGGCAGAGGTTGCAGTGAGCCAAGATCGCGCCACTGCACTCTAGCCTGGGTGACAGAGCGCAACTCCGTCTCAAAAACAAAACAAAACAAAACACAACACAAAAACCTAGGTCTTTTAATTGTTACAACTCTATGAGATAGGTACTATTTCTATTTAATTTACACAAACTCAATTATACTTGCTGTGGAAAAACTAGAAATGGAAAGAGGAAGAGTAATACTATATTAAATATTATTTTACTCACATACCATATGCCCCAAGTGTGTCATGAAAGAGTAAATCTGCCGTTCCCCTCGTTGGTCTCAATTCCCAGGTGCCTCATAAATCTTGAGTGTGTGTGCATGTCACCATACTAAGTATGGGTCTAGTGTGTAAGCCCCCAAGCAAGTCAGTCTCTTTATCAGTTACCCACCAAAGAAACAGCAATCTTCCATTGCTAGAGGAAAACTTGGCTATGCTATTGGGAGATGGTTCTACACTTTAGGATTGATAAAAAAGGTTTCCAAGGATAATTCTGATTATACCTTTTTTTTTTTGAGATGAAGTTTCACTCTTGTTGCCCAGGCTGGAGTGCAATGGCACGATCTTGGCTCACCGCAATCTTTGCCTACCAGGTTCAAGGGGTTCTCGTGCCTCAGCCTCCTGAGTAGCTGGGACTACAGGCATGTGCCACCATGCCCGGGTAATTTTGTATTTTTAGTAGAGATGGGGTTTCTCCATGTTGGTCAAGCTGGTCTTGAACTCCTGGCCTCAGGTGATTTGCCCACCTCAGCCTCCCAAAGTGCTGGGATTACAGGCGTGAGCCACCACACCCGGCCCCTAGATAAGTTTTGACTGAACTGTAACTCATAGATAAGGTGACCAACCTTCTTGATTTGCCTGTGACTATAGAGTTTCCTGGGATTGAGACTTTCAGGGTTAAAACCAAGAAAGTCCCAGGCAAACCAGGACAAGTTGGTCACTCTACCCACAAAATACATCTCTGTATCTATTGTGAGGGCTCTGTTGACGCCATGGTCTATTATATCATTCTTTATGAGGCTCTCAGGAGAAATTCTTGTCTGGTCTACATACCAAGAATAGTTGTATATCCTCTAAGGAGTAAGTGGTTTGTTTTTATCCTGTGAACACTGTGAACTGTGTGAGTGAACAGGTTTCTCTTTTTGCCTTGGCTGCTGGAAGTCATAGAACCAAGTATGTATGACACAAATTTAGCTGCGTAGGTCACTATGTTCCGTACTTTTTGTATCATTCCAGGCTCCACTTTTTCCCTACCTTTTTTTTTTCTTCAATTTTACCTTGCCCTCTCTTAAATTTAACGATCTTATTTTATTTTATTTATTTTATTATTTTATTTTATTTTTGAGACGAAATCTTGCTCTGTCACCCAGGCTGGAGTGCAGTGGCACGATCTCAGCTCACTGCAAGCTCCACCTCCCAGGTTCAAGTGATTCTCCCACCTCAGCCTCCGGAGTAGCTGGGATTACAGGCGCGCACCACCAAACCCGCCTACAATTTTTTTTTTTTTTTGAGACAGAGTCTCGCTTTGTAGCCCAGGCTGGAGTGCAGTGGCATGATCTCGGCTCACTGCAAGCTCCGCCTCCCAGGTTCACGCCATTCTCCTGCCTCAGCCTCCCGAGTAGCTGGGACTACAGGCACCCGCCACCACGCCCGGCTAATTTTTTGTATTTTTAGTAGAGATGGGGTTTCACCCTGTTAGCCAGGATGGTCTCGATCTCCTGACCTTGTGATCCGCCTGCCTCGGCCTCCCAAAGTGCTGGGATTACAGGTGTGAGCCACTGCGCCCGGCCCTTTTTTTTGGGGGGGATTTTTAGCAGAGATGGGGTTTCCCCATGTTGGCCAGGCTGGTTTCGAACTCCTGACCTTGAGTGATCCACCCACCTCGGCCTCCAAAAGTGCTGGGAGTATAGGCGTGAGCCACCACACCCAGCCGATCTTATTTTATTTTAAATGTCTTTCTGGATCAAGGCAGGGTAAAATTAAACAGTTTTTAGAGTCTATGGACTCTGCCATGAGTCACTGACTATATAGAATGATATGTAAAATTTATGTGTATAAACATATTTTTCTAGGGAGAAGGAGCCATAAATTTTAATAGTTTCTCAGAGAAGTCTGCATTCCCCCCAAATATTAAGAGCCTATGGTATAGGTGAGCCAAGAAACAAATAAATGCTTTTAGTTAGAAGCTTGAAAGTTTCAATTGTAGTGCTGATATTTTAAAATGTTGCAATGATGGCATGGAGGAATGTTGGTGGGATGGAACGTTGGAATGGCAGAGAGAGGAATGTTGGTGGGGTGGAATGCTCCCCAGAATGGAATGGCAACATGACAGAACGTGGTCTACTGGAACACTAGTGTGTCAGAATATGAGGATATTCTAGAATGTTGATGTAACTGGGCCTACACAAATGTAGCTGTGTAGGCCACTATGTTCTGCACTGTTTGTATCATTCTAGGCTTCACTTTGTCCCTACCTTGCTTTTTTTTTTTTTTTCCCCAATAGAACACCACCTTCCATATGTTCTAATATCCTCTTACTTTTTTTTTTTTTTCCTTTTTCTTTGAGACAGAGTCTCGCTCTGTCACCCAGGCTTGGGTGCAGTCTCGTGATCACAGCTCACTGCAAACTTCACCTCCCAGGTTCAAGTGATTCTCGTGTCTCAGCCTCTCAAGTAGCTAGGTTTATAGGCATGTGCCACCAACCCCAACTACCTTTTGTATTTTTAATAGAGACGGGGCTTCACCGTGCTGGCCAGACTATTCTCGAACTTCTGGCCTCACATGATCTGCCCGCCTTGGCCTCCCAAAGTGCTGGGATTACAGGTGTGAGCCACCACGCCCAGTAGTATCCTCTTGCCTGTAGCTCAGTTGTATCTCAGGGTTGGGCTGCTATCTGATTCAGCCTCTGAATCTCCAACATTCCCTAGCTTAGTGGCTCAGTGCCCTGTAAGCGTCCAGTAAAGATCCAATTGGTGGTTCACACCTGTAATCCCAGCACTTTGGGAGGCCAAGGTGGGAGGATCGCTTGAGCTCAGGAGTTCAAGACCAACCTGGGCAATAAGAGAGGCCCCATCTCAAAAACAAACAAAAAAAAGATCCAGTTGGCTGCTGGTACATGGGCTTGTGTCACTTTTATTTCATACTGAGCCACTTCTTCCTTTCTGACTGTGCCCACCCTCCTTCGAGATCTGTCTCAACTGCCCTGTAGGCTCAGGACTCGGGTAGACTACCTTGTCCATTCCTGTGTCTTCAGTGACCGGTTCAGGGTCTGTGCCAATCTGTGGCTTAGTCAGGGTAGCCTGACTAAGCTCCTGGCCAGAGGCCTGTCTGCAGTTGAGGCTCTTAGGGCTGGAGTTGAGCTTCTGGAGCTGTTAGGCTGAAGGAGATTCAGGATCCCGGAGGTTAGTCAGGAGCAGGGGAGGCCAGATCATAGTTGGGGGAAAGGTGAGGCTTCATTACCAAAGAACCTGATCCAAAGGCTAAATTCAAGAGCTGGGGTAGGGCAGAGACTGGAGTTCAGAGTAGGAACAGATGGGGAGGAGTTGGGGTAAGGGCTGGTCTCCTAGACGTTCACTGCTCCTTTGCTCCACACACTCATTCGTGTGGCTGACATTTGCTGAGGCCTCCTCTGTGGCAGATCTGTCTGTGCCCTGGAATTAAAGTCCATAATGGGGAAATGGACACACAGAAAATGACAACCCAGTATGATTGGGGCTATGACACAGAGAAGCTGTGGGAGACCAGAGGAGATCCCAACTCAGCTTGGGAGTCAAAAACAATTTCCTAGAGGAATACTGTCTGAGCTGACACTGGAAGGAGTCAGGGAGGGTTGGGGGGCATTTTCAGATGGGAAGGCTGCCTCAAAAGCCAAAGTGCATGGAAATTTCCCAGTACCTACCTGTGGGCCTCAGATCAAGGCGCTAATCACAGACTGTTCAGTTCTTTGGGCTACACATGTTTGGTCTATCCAGGTCTAATTACCTTCAGACTTCCCCCAGCTATTCCAATAACCCACAAATTGAAGTCTGTTGCAATCAATTGCAACCAGGAGAGGATAACTGCCTCTTAAAATGTGGAGACATTTCCTGATTTTGAGAGAACAGAATTTTCTGGACGTGCAAAGCCTGCTACCTCCCAGCCACTCCGCTGCCATGGCCTTTCTTCTGGGCCCACACATTAGCTAGGTACTCACCCCAACAGCTGGGTGGGCCATTTACTCCCGGGGTGACCATCTCAGTTACTTCAACTTTAAAATGAGCTCCATAATGGTGTGGGGAATGCTTACTAAACTGGGTGGCAAGAGAACTGTATTCAAACCATGGAGGTTTCACCGATGGCACTGTGTGAGGTTGGGCAGGGCATTTCTCTCTAGAACTCAGCTTTCCTATCAGTGGAAAAGCAGAAAGGATGCAAAGGGGCTAGGATCTCCCTGCCTCGATGGTCCATGTCTATGTCAAATGCTAGATGTCCTGTTTTTGGCCTGCTTCTTTGAAATAGAGGCCATGTGAAAGAATGGATTCTGGAGACAGAAGATTTAGATATGATTCTGGCTCTGACTTGCTTTGTAAGTCTGGGACAGCCATGAAACCCCCTCTGAGCCCCAGTTTTCTCATTTGGTAAACTGAGGTAATACCTACCTCACAGCGTTCTATGAGGCTCCAGTGAGCTAAAAGCAACATAATGATGACGATGACAATGATGATGATGGTGGTGGTGATGATGGTGATGATCTGTCTCCACGACAGTCAATCTCCTGGAGTGAATTACAATTGTGGTTGTTGCCAGGAAGTTAGGAACCAGCTGCAGGGTCATAGAGAATGTGAACAAATGTTTGAAAGACTTCCCCATGGCGGAGCAAACATTCCCAGCAAGAGCTATTACTGAGGGGAAAAGAGGAATGAACTCGTGCCAACTAACTACGCCCATTTACTTCTTTCATTCCTGCAAGGCAGGTGTTCGTGCACCTATACTAGCTGGGTGACCAGTACATAAACCTTTCAGAGCCTCAGTCTCTTCACCTGTAAAACGTAGTATTACCAGACTCAAGATTGGTGAAGGCTATAGTGGACATTGATTGCTCTGGGCCACCCAGCATCCAAACACTCCCTATTTGGAGGAATTCCAAGCTATGTGGGAGCTGAAGGAGGCAGCAACTCCTCCTGACCCTTGTAGGCTTGTGACTGGCCAACTCAACGCCCTATATGGGCTCTGAGTCTGGTGGCAGTTAGCAGAGGGGCAAGAACAGTCAGAGATTACTTCAGGTGGCTGCAATGCGGCTAGAGCCTAGCAGTGCAGTGGTGACCAGCAAGTATCTGTGTGGCTAGAGGCAGAGTCTGTCCTAAATACATAGTTACCATGGCAGGACTTTGGTTGTGCCCAGCTGCCCTTGATTCTCGTCTAACTTTGTGTCTGCCTGTCATTTCAGTGAGACATCCAATAGCCTTCCAGTAAAGTCTCTTTTTGCTTAATTTTGCCAGAGGTGGTTTCTGTTGTTTACAACTGAGAATCCTGACTGGTACAGAGTAAACCCCATAACATGCCAGACACAATGCCCAGCATATAATAAGCACTCAAAAAACTATAGACACACACACACACGTGTGTGTGCGTGTGCACAAAAACAAAAGTTCAGAGAAGTAAAATGATCTGCCTAAGGTCACACAGCAGGTGGTGCTACGGGGCTGGACATGGACATCTTGGTGGTACACTGCATTTAATTAAGTAATTAATTTGAGACAGAATCTTACTCTGTTGCCCAGGCTGGAGTGCAGTGGCGTGATCTTGGCTCACTGCAACCTCCGCCTCCTGGGTTCAAGTGATTTTCCTGCCTCAGCCTCCCAGTAGCTGGGACTACAGGTGCCCACCACCATGCCCAGCTTATTTTTGTATTTTTAGAGGAGGCAGGGTTTCATCATGTTGTCCAGGCTGGTCTTGAACTCCTGACCTCAAGTGATCCCCCCGCCTCAGTCGTCCAAAGTGTTGGGATTACAGGCGTGAGCCACCGCTCCCAGCTGGTACACTGCATTTAAATCCCTTCACTTCACTTCACAACACATTGTAGAACACTATTATTAACATATTTGTTCGTAAGTCTCCAAACAACCTGGTAAGGCCAGAAGGGCTGGGATATTCTCTTGAGACAGAGGAAGGCACTAGCTTAAGGTAACCCTGTAAATAGTGGCAGCCTAGAATCATGGTCTCAAGTCCACAGCCCAGGGCCGGTGCTCTGGTCGTATTCACACATTTGAGCTCACACATGCACATGGTGATACATTTTATGAAGCAACTCCGTCTGAATACATGGCTACCTGGTGCATTAGCAATCTGGGGTGAGTCAGCAGCTGCCTGTGAGGCCATCAGGGAGGGAACACCATGTACCAGAACTCGCAGAAAGGAGTGCTTCTGCAGCTACCAGGTGATCTGGGGTACAGGAAAGTCGGGGGGATGGTGCTTGAGAAGCAGGATGGGAGGGAGGAGGGGACGGGTAGAGCTATCCTAACTTAGGGCCTCCTCTGGTGCCCCTAATGGGCCCACACTTATCTAGGGAGGTTTTGGTTCCTGCAGTGTTGGCAAAGTGGCTTAATTTGACTTAATGGAAGAAAAATGTGTAATGAATATGGATAATGCATACAATGAGGCCCCAAGGAAGGCTGGCTGGAAGAAGGGTGATGAGCTGATGATAAGTCTGAATGATAATCAGGCTGTAGCTTCAAGGGTGAGCCCAGGTAGAAGACATCGGGGACAACTGCTCCTCCCTAGGGGACTGGGATCCTCCTGCTGACCTCCGTCCCCACCCTGTCCTGGCCTTCAGAGCTTGACCTCCCACTTGATTAGAGTCAGAGAATGTCAGAGTCACAGGATTCTGGCTTCACAGGATTAGAATCAGGCTCAGGATTCCAGAATCACAGACCTTTAGCATCACATATGTTAACAATAGAAAATTTCAGAATTGAACAATCTGACAATGGAGTCCCTTGGGAAGAAATTTAGGTGATCTTTCCCCAACTTTCATTTAATAACAATAAATAACATCTGTTAAGCACATCACACCTTCCAAAGTCTTTCGCATCTGTACAGACATCACATAGGGGTGGGTGGTATTATACCTTCAGCTTAAGTATTGTGCAGAAGATCAAAATGGGCTGGCTGGCGGATTGCTTGAGCCTGGGAGTTCGAGACTAGCCTGGGCAACTTGGCAAAACCTCATCTCTACTAAAAATACAAATACTAGCTAGGCATGCGGGTGTGCGTCTGTAGTCCCAGCTACTCGGGAGGCTGAGGCAGGAGGATCACTTATGCCGGGGAGGTCGAGACTGCAGTGAGCCGTGATTGCACCACAGAACTCCAGACTGGGCACAGAGCAAGATCCTGTCTTAGAATAAAAATAGCCCAGGTGTGGTGGCTCACACCTGTAATCCCAGCATTTTGGGAGGCTGAGGTGGGCGGATCACGAGGTCAGGAGATCGAGACCATCCTGGCTAACACGGTGAAACACCGTCTCTACTAAAAATACAAAAAATTAGCCGGGCATGGTGGCGGGCGCCTGTAGTCCCAGCTACTCGAGAGGCTGAGGCAGGAGAATGGCGTGAACCCGGGAGGCGGAGCTTGCAGTGAGCCAAGATCATGCCACTGCACTCCACCCTGGGAGACACAGCGAGACTCTGTCTCAAAAAAAAAAAAAAAAGAATAAAAAGAATAAAAATTAAAATAAAAAAATAAATAAAATGGGCTGGTCTTGCAGGACAAATTCTATTTTTCATATGCCAAGGTTTTCATACCCTTGTCTTCTGTAGTTATGTAAACACTTCTATTTGGTGTATGTTCAAATTCTGTGTTGTGTAAATTCTGCATGGTCACGTATAGCTTTTCAGAATGCATTTTGGCATATTGCAATGCTCAAAAATATGACTATCATTGTTGCATCAGCATAATCAGGGCTGGTACATTCTGCGATAGCTTTTTGGCAGGTTTTACCATCTAGCACTATTTTCAGTTCACAAAGGACTTAAACAACATATCCAAGAATAGATTTAAAGTCACTAATGTAAAGACTGAACTTCAAGTTACTTCAAGGGTTAGTCAGCACATGCTCTGATTTTCTTTTTTTCTTTCTTTCTTTTTTTTTTAGACGGAGTTTTGCTCTTCTTGTCCAGGCTGGAGTGCAATGGCGCAGTCTCAGCTCACTGCAATCTCCGCCTGGGTTCAAGCTAGTCTCCTGCCTCAGCTTCCCAAGTAGCTGGGATCACAGGCATGCGCCACCACGCCCGGCTAATTTTTGTTTATTTAGTAGAGACGGGGTTTCACCATGTTGGCCAGGCTGGTCCCGAAATCATGACCTCAGTGATCCACCCATCTCGGCCTCCCAAAGTGTTGGGATTACAGGCGTGAGCCACCGCGCCCAGCCACATGTCCTGATTTTCTCAGAATAAAAAGTTAAACTACCAAAGATACGGAAAGAAGAAAAAAAGGAAACATAAGCTTTGGCGGATAGGAGAGAATAGTGAACGCCACACAGAGGGGTGGTTGCGGGGAGGGCGGAGGTGGTGCTTGGAGGGAACCTGTGCTTGGGATTCTGCCAGTAAAGGGCTGCGAGGGGCCTGGGGCAAATCCCTCACACCTCTGGGTCTCAGTTTTTCCCTATTTCAAATGGGGATAATAATTCCCACCTTGGGGAAAGTTCGGGAGTTGATCAGCCCGGGAGGACATCTACAGCCACAGGACAAAGAGCTAAGAGAGATGGCGAAGGGGGAGGGGTGTGGAACCGCAGGGAGCTGCGAGGGGCTTACGGCTTCCATGGTAACGCACCGCAGCCAGGAGAGAAGGCGGGGTCTGAGAGCCCGGAGCTGGAGGTTTAGAAGATGAAGGTTTCACAATGAAGCTCCCTCCTTCCCGGAGAAAAGCCTCCTTGGAGATAAGGCTGGCAGCACGACAGCAGCCCTCTGGACTGGACAAGCAGTGATTTTGCCCTGTGCTTGAATAAACAAACCATAACACTTTCCACACTGTATATAACTGTCTATTTAACGTAGCAGTCTTCCTCCAGTAGCCTGAGAATTCCCTGAGGGCAGGAATTATGACTGATTCATTTCTTTGTTCCTAGAGCCCAGGACAAGACCTGGCACACAAAAGATAGTGTGTTGGTTAGGGGACTATGGCTGAAGGTGGGGCTAGAGAGATCTACTCGTCCAGAGCCCTCGGAGCCCTAAGGGGTACTCTCTTTAAAATATAAAGTCGGCAGGGCACTGTGGCTCACACCTGTAATCCCAGCGCTTTGGGAGGCCAAAGTGACAGATTACCGGAGGTCAAGAGTTCAAGACCAACCTGGCCAATATGGTAAAATCCCGTCTTTATTTAAAAAAAAAAAAAAAAGTTTAAACATTAGCCAGGCATGTTGGCAGGTGCCTGTAATCCCAGCTACTCACGAGGCTGAGGCAGGAGAATCACTTGAACCTGGGAGGTGGAGGTTGCAGTGAGCTGAGATTGAGACGTTGCACTCCAGCCTGGGCAACAGAGCGAGACTCTGTCTCAAAATAAAATAAAATAAAATAAAATGTCGATATGATAGAATGCGTCCTCTAACTGGATGAGACCCTTCAAGTATTGACATGGTCCATCAAGGTCAAGTTCAACCCCCACTTCCTCTGTGAAGGCTTCCAGACTGTTTCTTTTCTCCCTCCTTAGAATCTTTGCAACTCTAATGGTCCTTACCCCATATCTTGGCATTTGTTTGGGATCTCTCTCTGACTGTTCTCTAGGTGTTTCATGGGCCAAACCTACTCTTCATCTCTAGTAAGTAAGGTCTGAAGGGCAGGTTGCAGGATTTTTTTTGAGACGGAGTCTTGCTCTGTCACTCAGGCTGGAGTGCACTGGCACAATCTCAGATTACTGCAAACTCCTCCTCCTGAGTTCAAGCGATTCTCCTGCCTCAGCCTCCTGGGTAGCTGGGATTACAGGCACCCGCCACCATGCATGGCTAATTTTTGTATTTTTAGTAGAGATGGGGTTTCACCATGTTGGCCAGGCTGGTCTGGAACTCCTGACCTCAGGTTGTCCACCCTCCTCAGCCTCCCAAAGTGCTGGGATTATAGCCATGAGCCACCATGCCTGGCCGTATTCTATTCTAAGGGCTTGTCACAGTGGTGGGCCCACAGTGTGTCTTCAGTCAACTCTCTCGGAGTGGGTCATCTGCTCTGGGTGGCCTTGATCCTGTGAGGGATGGAGAAGGTATGCAAGGAGCCCTTCACACCCCTGTGAGTGTCCCACACACGAGACTTCCCAGGTGGGACCCAGGGTTCTGGGACTAAGCAAGGCATGGAGCTCTCCTGGGCTGTGGCCTGCAGCCTGGCTTTGGCTGCCTTGTGCCCTGGCCCCTGAGCCAACAGGCACAGACCAGGAGGAGCAGTGTCACAAGTCAGGCAGTAGAATGGCCTCCCCCTGACCGGAGGACAGATGTCTAGGGCCTGAGTCATTTCTTGTGGACACATGAGCCATCACTGTCCTTTAGACTTCTGAAGGATCTGCAACCTAAAGGCCCCCAAAGGCAGAGATCCTGAATGGCAAATTTCGCTTCAGTGTTACAGAGAACAGGGAGCAAGTGCTCAGAAAAGGTGTTGTTGAGTTCCTTTCCATGCTTGAAACCCTTTCCTGTGGCTCCCTTTTGCCCTCGGGATAAAGACCAAGCCCCTTAATATGGTAAAGGCTTCAGGACTTGGCTTATCTACCCTTCCAGCTTCATCTCTCACCGTTCCCACCTTGAATCTAGTGTCTACCCAGACTGAACTACTTATTGTTACCTGAAAGAACCATATGGTCTCTCTTAGCCATGGGTCTTTGGGTATGCTGTTACTTATCTTGTACCAGAGACCTCCTTTCACCTGTCAGTGAGTCCTTTTTAACCAGTAATTGCTTACACCAGGAGGCCTTCCCAAAGTCTTTGGCTGGATTAGGGATCTTCTGTAAATGCCTGTAGCCATGAGCTTCTTGAAGATAGGGATCATTTAGCCAAGATTCTGGCAGAAAATCATTGTCAATCAATATTGAATGGACAAACAAATGTGAACGTCTGAGGAAAAACACCTAGCAGGAGAGCTGTAAAGGGGAGTGGAATGTTCTAACGTTTCTGAGTTCCAAGATTCAACATTCTCTGATTCTGGGCTGAAGATTCACACTCAGGCTCTCCTTCATCCGGAGCCCACTCTCCAGCTAGCTCCTCCGCCCTGTGCCCTCTGAGTGTTTGTTCTCAGGCAGGCACACACACATGTTCTGAACATAACCGGGAAAGCAATTTACAAGAAATAATTGCCGGTCGATGTGTGCTTGGGAGCAGCGGTGAGCTCAGACTATTTCTGTCTGCACATCAGCCCACCCAGCTTCCTCCCACTGCGGCTGCCCTGGGGGAGGGGCTCCTATCACACAGGGTGGGCAGTTTGTTTCTAATGCAGGACCCAGACTAGCCAACCCCAGTGACAGCCGGCTCTGAGCCTTGATTGAATTCAAAGGAGCTGTTGGGGGGCAGGGAGGAGCTTTATGAGGCCTAGGATGTGTAGGTCAGCAAAAGCAGCACGCACATTCCCTTTCTCCACCTGTTGGGGAAATTCTACCAGGTCTTCAGGGCCTTTCTCAGTGTGCGGTCTCCCCAGACCTCTCCCGCTCTGAGTCCTCAAAGCTTGTCTTTGTTCTTACAGAGCCTGTTGTGCTCAAAGGGTGGTCTCAGACCAGCATCATCAGCATCACCTGGAACTTGTTAGAAATGCAAATTTTGGGGACTTACTCCTGACCTACTGAGTCAGACACTGGGGTGGGAGGCCAGCATTTTGTGTTTTAACAAGCCCTCCACCTAGCTGATTCTGATGCAGCCTCGGATTTGAGAACCACTGCCTTAGGCTGCGGATGACCACTTGAGTGTTTGGAATGCAAACAGCATCTCCCCCTTCTCACTGCGAGCAGCCTAAAGGCCAGGGTATTATCAGATTCTTCCCTGAAACCTCCCAGTCTCCCTTGTAAGGCCCAGCACAGAAAGTGTTCAGAGAAACAGTGGATTTTTCTGATGACACCAAGGATACCAAGGACAGAGAAGGGATTCATCCTGTGAACGGTTGCACAGAGCGTCAGGGACTAAACCTCTCAATATCACCCAGCCCCACCCCACTACATATATACAAGTACCCTAAGCTAGCTTGCTTGCTTGCTTTCTCTCTTTCTCTCTCTCTCTCTCTCTCTCTCTCTCTCTCTTTCATGGAGTCTCACTCTGTCACTCAGGCTGGAGTGCAGTGGTGTGATCTCGGCTCACTGCAAGCTCCATCTCCTGGGTTCACACCATTCTCCTGACTCAGCCTCCTGAGTAGCTGGGACTACAGGCGCCCGCCACCAGGCCCGGCTAATTTATTTATTTATTTTTTATTATTTATTTATTTATTTTAGTAGAGATGGGGTTTCACCGTGTTAGCCAGGATGGTCTCGATCTCCTGACCTCATGATCCACCCGCCTCAGCCTCCCAAAGTGCTGGAATTACAGGCGTGAGCCACTGCGCTCGGCCAGCTCTTTCTATAACAAGTACCTTGCAGTTCCTGAGCCACACTGGCTCTCTCTCACTGTTGTGAACAAGCTGTATTCTGACCATAATGTTTTCTGTTCCTGTCTCACCTGGAAACTTTGAGTCATCTTTGATGATTCAGCTCAGACATCATTTCTTCCTCCCTAAAGCCCCATGAAGGGCTACCACTGGGCCTCCTGGCCATTTGTGTGCCTGCCTTGTCCTCCACATGAGCCCCTTGAGGGTGAGAACTGTCTGATTCCTCTTGTTTCTGGCAACCTGCACAGGTCCTAGAATAGAATGGACACCACTAAGTGTACAGTAAATGGACAAGGGTGCTGGGTTTTGAGTGCTGAAAATAAACTGGGTGCAGTGGCTCACACCTGTAATCCCAACACATTCAAGACCAGCCTAGGCAACATAGCAACCACCTGTCTCGATAAAAAAAATTTTTTAAATTAGCTGGACACAGTGGCACGCACCTGTAGTCACAGCTACTTGGGAGGCTGAGGCAGAAGGATTGCTTGTGTCAGGAGTTTGAGGCTGCAGTGAGCTAGTCTCCACTGCACTCCAGCCTGGGTGACAGAATGAGACTGCCTCAAAAAAAAAACTAAAAGAAGAGTGCTGAAATAAAAGAGCACACACACACATACCACCACCACCACCACCACCATCAACAACAACAAATGAAGCAAGACCAGAACCAAAATCTCTTGACTTCCAGCCTAGAATACTTCTGTGGGTGACTCACCCTGTCTTGCCACCCCACCATGTACCCTTTGGCTTGGCCTCAGGCACAGGTATCTAAGAGTGACTCTTTCACTGTTGCCAAATCCAGCAGCAGGTCATGTCACTGTTTGAAATGTCAAGAGCTGCTTTTGGTGGCTGCTGAGTTGCATCTCCACAGTCCTTGTCTTGCATTCCCAAGATGAAGCCTAAAAGCCATTGCCAAAGTTAGGAGAGCAGCCAGAAGGGAGGGCTGGCAGTCAGCATCTTGCCCTAAGATTCCTTTGCGATCAGATTAATAATAAAAAATGTTAATAATAATAATAATAGCTAACACATAGTGCCTTCCATTTGCCAACACTTTTCTATGTACTTGCATGGACTCAGTAATTTAGTCCTTCCCCAAGCTCTATGAGGAAGGTACTACTATGATTCCAGCTTATATAGATGAGAGGACTGAGGCACAGAGGTTAACTAGCAAGTAAGTGACAGGGGCAGGATTTTAACCAGGCATTTAGCTCCAGAGTTTTTCAGTATTACATAGTTTACTGCTATTGTCCATTTGTAATTTAAAAAGTCTTTTAGCAGGATTACTATGTTATCATCCGTTGGTAATTTAAAAAGTCTTGTAGCAGGCCAGGTGTGGTGGCTCACATCTGTAATCCCAGCACTTGGGAGGCCAAGGCAGGCAGATCACTTGAGGCCAGGAGTTCAAGACCAGCCTGGCCAACATGGTGAAACCCCATTTCTACTAAAAATACAAAACTTAGCCAGGCATGCTGGCACACACCTGTAGTCCCCGCTACTTGGGAGGCTGAGGTGGGAGGATCACTTGAACCCAGAAGGTGGAGGTTGCATTGAGCTGAGATCATGCCACTGCGCTCCAGCCTGGTGACAGAGTAACAGAGCAAGACTCGTCTCAAAAAGAAAAAAAGTTTTCTAGTACTTTAACGTTTATGAAGTGAGTTCAAATCCATCACCTCACTGAACACTTGCAATAACCCAGCAAGGGGACTGAAGCTCAGGAAGACAAGGGACTTTATCAAGGCCACACAGTGACAGGGCCCACGCTCTGGAGCCTGTATTCAGTCTGATAACCATTCATTCATTCATTCTTTCTTTTTTTTTTTTTTTTTTTTTTTTTTTTTTTTTTGAACTCATGCAGTGGCCGGATCTCAGCTCACTGCAAGCTCCGCCTCCCGGGTTTACGGCCATTCTCCTGCCTCAGCCTCCGGAGTAGCTGGGACTACAGGCGCCCACCACCTCGCCCGGCTAGTTTTTTGTATTTTTTAGTAGAGACGGGGTTTCACGTTAGCCAGGATGGTCTCGATCTCCTAACCTAGTGATCCGCCCGTCTCGGCCTCCCAAAGTGCTGGGATTACAGGCTTGAGCCACCGCGCCCGGCCTCATTCTTCTTTTTTGTGATGAGGTCTTGCCCAGGCTGGAGTGCAGTGGCGTGATCATAGCTCATTGCATGGAGTTGTTACTGATCATTTTTTCTAGGAGTCATGTCAAAGTTCCTTGGCCCACAATAGGCCAAGCAGAGGAGTATGGCAGGGTCCACAGCAGGGCTGGGTATCTTTGCTAGGAAAAGCCCTCATTTATCCTGCTAGGCTCTAAAGTCCCTTCCCACTCCCACCTTTCACTGAAGAGACTCCAGAAGGGGATGGTGTGGAGACATTTATTGAATGTTTATGGGACTGGTCCACGTGGGTCAGGGTTGGGTACAGAGGCTTCCTCAGGGCTGCCTGGAATGTCACTGGTGGTCACTGTGGCCATGAAGCAATGATGGAGGAGGCGTTTGGAGTTCACAACCTGCCCCTCATTGCTCTCCAGCTGTGGGTTCAAGCAGGGGTAACTCTGCCGGAGAGGGCTCACTCTTGGCACTTCTGCCGCCATGCCTGTGTTCACACCTTGGCAGTCAGGAGAAACCTCTTCAGGGCCTGGAAAATAGCAAACTGAGGGTGTAGGGCTCTCTTCTTCCCCATCAGGATCACACCCCCCAGCTGACTTCTCTGGTGCTTACCTTGGGGCAGTGCATTGTGGTCAGAGCCTTAGAAGTATCATTTGTTTAACATGTATTTATTAACAATACACCACATCATGCACTGACAGCTGTCAGTGTTGCTCAAGAACTTGTAGTTTGGTGGAGGAAACAGACAAGAAACAATCGTTAAGAGCTATGAAGACTTGACCTTCACCATAACCCTATGAGGTAGGTACTATTAGAAATCCATTTTATAGATGACAACACAGGATTACCACACAGCTAGTATGGAGAGGAGTGCTGGACATTTTTTAAACATAGATTGTTCTCACTTTGAGAATAGATTCCATGCTTCTCTTTGTCAAGTGACTTATCTTCTCTCTTCCTCTTAAATCAAAGCTTGAAAGGAAGTCCACTTGGCCTTATTATTCTCTACCTTCCATTCACAACTTGTTCAGCTGCAACTTGCTTGGTTCTGCCCCCACTATACACCTTCAAACTATTTGTCACTAAACCCAGGGTCACTTCTAAATCCTCATCTCCCTTGACTTATCAGAAACATTTAACATTATTTATTTATTTTAAATTTTACTTTACCAGTTATAGGACTCTGATTCTTTTTTCCTTTTTCTTTTTTTAATCAGGAGCATTTGACACAATTGAACATTTCTATCTTTCTAGATAAAATTGTATCAAGTGTTCAAGCCAAAAATTCGAGTCATCTCTCACACCTTCTATCTCAGCCCTTTCACAAAGCCAGGTCCTGCTGGTTCCACCTAATAGCCATCTGCAGTATCCACCCATTTCTCTCCATCCTCAAGGCTACCACCTTAGGTCAGGCTTTCATCTTCTTCTGCCCAGACCCCTGGAACAGCCTGCAGTGGGGGCCCCTCCATCACGTCCTCCATGCTGTAGCCAGAGAGATCTAAGATCTTTCTAAGATCAAGTGATCTTAGAAATCTATGTACTAAGTGATCTACGTACTGTTCTTTCTGAAAGCTTTCAATCTCTTTCCATTACCTGTGCTCCTTGAGATGGCATCTCATTGTGGCTTTAATCTGCACTTCCTTAATGATTAATGAAGTTGAACATATTTTCATGTGCTTATTTGCCACCTATATGCCCTTTTAAAAAAAACTATTTTATTTTGAGATAGGGTCTTGCTCTGTTGCCAAGACTGGAGTGCAGTGGCTAGAACATGGCGCACTACAGCCTTGGCCTGCTGGGCTCAAGTGATCTTCCCACCTCAGCCTCCTGAGTAGCTGGGTCTACAGGTGTGTAGCACCATACCCAACTTTTTTTTTTTTTTTTTTTTTTAGACACAGGGTCTCATTATATTGCCCAGGCTGGTCTTGAACTCCTGGGCTCAAGCTATTCTCCTGCCTTGGTTTCCCAAGTTGCTGGGGTTACAGGCCTGAGCTACTATGCCTGGACATTTTAAAACATAGATTGTTCTCTGTTCCTCTTTAATGAAGTGTCTGTTCAAGTCTTCCGCTCATTTTCTAATGGGATCGTTTGCTTTCTTAATGTTGAATTTAGGGTGTTCTTTATATATTTTGTTTTATTTATTTATTTATTCATTTATTGAGACGTATCACTCTGTCATCTAGGCTGGAGTGCAGTGGCATGATCTCACCTCACCACAACATTCATTTCCTGGGTTCAAGCGAATCTCCTGCCTCAGCCTCCTGAGTAGCTGGGATTACAGGCTTGTGCTACAAGACCTGGCTAATTCTTCTTGTATTTTTAGTAGAGACGGGGTTTCACCATGTCAGCCAGGCTGGTCTCGAACTCCTGACCTCAAGTGACCCGCCCACCTGGGCCTCCCAAAGTGCTGGGATTACAGGTGTGAGCCACCACACCCAACCAATCCTTATATATTTTGGATAAAAGTCCTTTGTCAAATATGTGAATATATTCTCCAGTCTGAGGCTTGCCTTTTCATCCTCTTAACAGGATCTTTCACAGCATCAAAATTTTGAACTTTGATGAATACTGGTTTATCTTTTTAAAAATGTATTGTGCTTTTGATGTCTTGTTTAAGAATTCTTTGCATAACCGCAGGTCATGAAGATTTTTCCCTGTTTTGTTCTAAAAGTGTTATAGAGTTTTTTGGTTTACATTTAGATCTTTTTTGAGATAAGTTTTGTACAAGGTGTGGGATCTAGGTAAAGGTTTATTTTTTACTTATGGAAGTTTAGTTGTTTTAACACCATTTATTGAAAAGATTATTCTTCCCCAGTTGAATTGGTTTTGCACCTTTGTCAAAAATCTGTTGGACAACCTTATGACGTCAGTCTACTTCTGGACCATATTTTGATCTATGCATGTGTCCTTCCCTCATCCAATACCACACTAACCTCATTACTGTTTATCATTGTTGTTATACAATAAGTCTTAAAATTGGGTAGTGTGATTTCCTCCAACTTTATTATTCTTTTTCAGTATTGCTTTAGCTATTCTAGTTCCTTTGTCTCTCTATATATAAATTTGAGAATTAGCTTATCTATTAAACAAACAAAAAAAGCTGCCATTTTGGCCAGGCACAGTAGCTCACACCTGTAATCCCTGTACTTTGAAAAGCCAAGAAGGGAGAATTATCTGAGCCCAGGAGTTCAAGACCAGCCTGGACAACATGGCAAGAACCCATCTCTAAAAAATAAAAAATTAACAGGGTGTGGTGGTCCCTCTCCAATTATGGGGGTCTGAGCAGCTGCCAGCCAAGCCTCAGGGGAACCCTAGGGGCTTCCAGAAGTTACAAGACCTTGGCGCAAGTCCTCATTCTGGTATTAAACATTGTGCTACTTTGTGTCAAACCCTTCTCTTCTCTGGATCTCAGTTACTACTTCATAAAATGGAATAGAAAATATGACTGGCCTAATTTTCTGTTTATTTTTCTGTGAATTCTTTTCCATTGAGCTCCTTGGGAGGCTGAGGTGGGAGGGTCACTTAAGCCCAGGAAGTTGAGGCTAGATTATGCCACTGCACTCCAGCCTGGGTAACAGAGCAAGGCCCTGTCTCAATAAAAAGGGCGGGTTGCAATTTTTATGTTTACTATGTTGAGTTTTGCAATTCATGAACATAGTGTATCTCTCCATTTTAGGTGTTCTTTGATTTCCTTCATCAGCATTTTGTAGTTTTTTGTATGGTTGGTTATTTTTAGAGATGGGGGTCTCCGTCTGTTGCTCAGGTTGGAGTACAGTGACATGATCATAGCTTACAAGTGAGCCTTGAACTTTTGGGGTCAAGGGATCCTCCCACCTCAGCCACATGCCATCATGCCTAGCTAAGCATTTTGTAGCTTTCTCTTTTTTTGAGACAGAGTCTTGCTCTGTCACCCAGACTGGAGTGCAGTGGTGTGATCTTGGCTCACTGCAGCCTCCGCCTCCTGGGCTCAAGCGACCCTCCCATCTCAGCCTTCCAGTAGCTGGGACTACAGGCACACGCCACCATGACCTGCTTTTTTTTTTTTTTTGGTAGAGACAGGAGTCTCGTCATATTGCCCAGAATGGTCTCAAACTCCTGGGCTCAAGTGATCCTCCGGTCTTGGCCTCCCAAAGTGCTGGGATATTGTAGTTTTTAACATACAGACCCTGCACATGTTTTGTTAAATTTTACCTAAGTATTTCATTTATTTTGGAGTAACTGTAAATGGTATTATTGTGTTTTTAGTTTGGGTTTCTAATTTTTTGTTAGTAGTATATATAAATACAATTGATGCCTGGTTTTGACTTTACTGTAACCTTGCTAAACACACTTAGTTCTTTTTTTTTTTTTTATATGGAGTCTCGCTCTGTCACCCAGGCTGGAGTGCAGTGGCACAATCTCCGCTTACGGCAAGCTCCGCCTCCGGGGTTCATGCCGTTCTCCTGCCTCAGCCTCCCTAGTAGCTGGGATTACAGGCACCCGCCACCACGCCCGGCTAATTTTGTTGTATTTTTAGTAGATATGGGGTTTCACCATGTTAGCCAGGATGGTCTTGATCTACTGACTTCATGATCCGTCCACCTTGGCCTCCCAAAGTGCTGGGATTACAGGTGTGAGCCACTGTGCCTGGCCCAAACACACCTAGTTCTAACAGGTTATTTTGTGCATGTTTTATAGGGGGGATTCTTTGTTATTTAAGCTTTCATTTAAGGCATTTAAGGCATTAAGACTTCAACCTTCTCTTCAATACAAGAATCCCCTTAGCTGAATCCCATATTTAGCCTTTTCCTGATTACCTTCCATGGATAGAGGTGCTTTTTTAAAAAACAAGACAAAACAAACCCAAGGATTACAAATTTGTGAGTGAAATACGGCCAAGAGTGATGGAGTTGCTCTCTGCAGTGTTTCAGGTATACTCTAAATAAGTTCTACCTTTATTGACTCAACATCCGTCTCCCTGTGGCTTTCCCCACTGATTTCAGCTCTGTTCTCTCGATCCTCATAAAAATGTCTGATCCTCTTGTCCCAGAACAACCTTGCAGAGATCGGAGGCCCTAGGCTGTGAGCCCGGAGTCGCCTCTGTTCAAGGCCAACTATCCGCAGCTCTTTACCTAATCCTCACATGACCTGGTTCCCAGATCTGAGGTAGTCACCTGCCTCTGATCACCTGATTGGTCAAAGTCCATCTCAAATTATGGGGCTCTGAGCAGCTGACCAGCCAGGGCTCTGGGGAATCCCCTGGGCTTCCAGGAGTTACAAGACCTTGGCTCAAGTCCTCATTCTGGTATTAAATCATTGCGCTACTTTGTGCCAAACCCTTCACCTCTCTGGATCTGTTACTACTTCATAAAATGGTGTAGAAAATACAACTGGCCTAATTTTTCTACTTCTTTCCCTTTGAACTCCAAGTTCTGAAGGATTCTGTCTACATAATAGACTGCATTTATTAAGTACTAATTTTTTCCATTCTGTATTAATCAAAGAGCTCTGATCAGCAGGAGAGCACCTATGTTAATTACCCCCTGGAACTGATATAATTCTAGCTCAAAGAGAAGAAACTTGGTCCCCGTAAAGCCTTTGCAATGTTGTAGCCAGGTGCAGTGGTGCGCGCGCCTGCAATCCCAGCTACTCGGGAGGCTGAGGCAGGAGAATTGCTTGAACCTGGGAGCCAGAGGTTGCAGTGAGCCAAGATGGCGCCATTGCACTCCAGCCTGGGCAAGAGGGCAAGACTCCGTCTCAAAAAAAAAAAAATTGTTTGGCCGGGCGCGGTGGCTCACACCTGTAAATCCCAGCACTTTGGGAGGCCAAGGCAGGTGGATCATGAGGTTAGGAGTTCAAGACCAGCCTCTGGCCAAGATGGTGAAACCCCATCTCTACTAAAAATATAAGTATTAGCCAGGCGTGGTGGCAGGTGCCTTTAATCCCAGCTACTCGGGAGGCTGAGGCAGAGAACTGCCTGAACCCAGGAGGTGGAGGTTGCAGTGAGCCGAGATCGCGCCACTGCACTTCAGCCTGGGTGACAGAGCGAGACTCTGTCTAAAAAAAAAACAAAAAAAAAACCTTTGCCATATTGGAGATTGCTCAAAAATTCCCACTGCTGTGTTTGGGGACCCTCAGGAAATTGAAAAACAAAGTTGGGAACCTACAGAATAGACAATAAAAAGTTATTTCTGAGATGTGATGGCTGCTGAGTTCTATCCAACTGAAAGTTAAAATAGATCATCACTCCTTTGCTTCCAGACCTTCTACTCTGTTAATGTGACCTGAGTTTCCACTCACTTTTTTTTTTTTTTTTTTGGTAGCAATTACATCACATTTTTGGCTTATGCGGGAAGCTATTAAAAAAAAAAAATAAAAAGAGGTTAGGCCAGGTGTAGTGGCTCACACCTGTAATTCCAGCACTTTGGGAGGCTGAGACGGGTGGATCACCTGGGGTCAGGAGTTCGAGACCAGCCTGGCTAACACCGTGAAACCCCGTTTCTATTAAAAATACAAAAATTAGCCAGGTGTGGTGGCAGGTGCCTGTAATCCCAGCTACATGAGAGGCTGAGGCAGGAGAATTGCTTGAACCCAGGAGGTGAAGGTTGCAGTGAGCCAAGATCACACCACTGTACTCCAGCCTGGGTAACAGAGGGATATTCCATCTCAAAAAAAAAAAAAAAAAAGGTTTTTTAAAAAAGAAAATGGTATGTTTGAGATTACGAACATGTAAAAATTGAAGCACCTAATAATAATTAAAATGAGAACTACTAATTGGTAAAAAGCCTGCTATGTGTTTGAGACTAATTAAATACCAGTAAGCACCATTTCTAGTTTTTGCAACAACTTTCTTAGTAGGAATGATGGTACACATTTTAGAGTAAATTGAGGTTGAGAGAAAAATGACTTGCTTAAGGCCACACACTGAGAGCAGCAAGGCCAAGATTAGAGCCAGGTTTTCTGGCATCTCTGCTCAGCGCTGTGCCTTCTCTCCTTTCTCCAAGGACCTCTGTGGCCAGTCCCCCATTACCTGGGGTTCTCAACCCTGAACATGGGCCTAGCCTGTGGTGACCAGCTTGGAAAGGAGTTCTCAGGTTCTCCCCCTGTTTGGAGATGAGTCAAAACAAACTCATCACTGACTGAGGCACGTTTGGTTCCTTGGTGTTACCTCTCAAGTATGGTTAATTAAAAAGCAGTGGGCTGTGAGGTGACGTGACTGAGCCTTCTGTGGAAGGTGGGAGGGGCTGATGAAAGTCATTCTGTAGTATAGGGACAGCTGCTGCAGGGAAAGGTCTCTGGCTGGGAGGCAAAGGCTTGGCCACCAATTGGCTGGGTGACCTTAGGCACATAACTGCCTCTCTCTGGGCCTCAGCTGCCCCATCTATACAGTGAGAGCATCAGACTTTATTTTTAGGAGCCTTTGAGTTCTAGTTGATGAGAATGGCTGACTAACAACCTCTTCACCAACACCTTTCAGAAGAGGATAAGAATTGTACTCTTTAATTTTCCCCCCAATGTTTTAGTATCTTATTAAAGGTGCTTAGATATCACCTCTACACTAACCTCACTGACCTCATCTGCAAAATGGGAGTTGATAATAATCACCAGGCAGAGTAGTTGAGCAGGTTGAAGGGGATGATGTGTTTGAAGTCCTTAGCACAGTGCCCAGCTCAACAGTAGGAACTCAGTCACTTTTCTGATCTAGCCAGTTCCTCACAAAGTACCAGAATAAGAAAGTTATGGTCTTCATGGCCATCCCAAGTTTGGGGATGGGATGGGTATGGGGGTGATGGGACAGAGTACAGAATGCCTGGGCAGGGAAAGAAGCCTGTTTCAGAAACTGCTTTTCCATTTACACTCTGCTCTTGCCAAGGCACTCCCCACCCCACCCCTGCCTCCATACTCAGAGATAAGGACCCCAAGGGACAGTGCAGTGATCGTAGGCTTTAGAGTCTGGGAGATCTGGGTTGACATTGCCGTGACACATGCTCACTGGCTGTGTGGACTTAGTTCATCTCCCTCGGCTGAGCCTTGGTTTCCTCTGCTATAAAATGGGGGTAAAGGCCTCTCTCCATGTCCTATTGAAGCACAAAAGAGCAAACAGAAATGAAAGTCTGTCAACAGTAAAGCTCTGATGAATGTAAGATAGTGGGCCTATAACCGTCTCAGATGCAGAAGGAGGCTCCTGGGTTGCTGCTCTGGGTGCAGAGGGAAGGAGAGGACAACACTTAATGAAGAAGAAGGGGAGGAACTAAGAGCTGAGTTTGAGCAAAAGGCAGAGAGAGCCTAAAGCTGTTATTTAGTAAAAGGTCAGGCACTGCACTTTTCTTCTTAAAAATAAGAAGCAAAAAGCAAGAGGACATGCTGTCTCAAATCCTCGTGACTGAATAATCCAGCTGGTGGCTGAGCAGTGAAAAGCAGGAGGATGGTTTCCATTCACAGGGCCGAGGGATGAACTGTACTCCCCTTGAGCCAGAAAAGTAGGACCTAGGGGATGGGTAGGGTGGGGTGAGCCTAGGAGCACAGAGCACAAGCCAGAACATCCCACAGTCCTGCTCTAGGAGGATGGAAAGAGCAGGACTTTGGAGGCAGAAAGACA
>NW_012101365.1:2122718-2125401 GCF_000951045.1 Mandrillus leucophaeus | reverse complement strand
CCAAGTAGCTGGATCTACAG
Organism: Mandrillus leucophaeus; assembly: GCF_000951045.1. Classification (NCBI taxonomy): domain Eukaryota; kingdom Metazoa; phylum Chordata; class Mammalia; order Primates; family Cercopithecidae; genus Mandrillus; species Mandrillus leucophaeus. The sequence continues at coordinate 2,125,381 of NW_012101365.1, read as the reverse complement.
GTGTACGCCACTACGCATGGCTAATTTTTGTATTTTTTGTAGAGACGGGTTTTACCATGTTGGCTAGGCTGGTCTCGAACTCCTGACCTCAAGTGATCTGCCCGCCTCCACCTCCCTAAGTGCTGAGATTATAGGTGTGAGTCACAGTGCCTGGCCTGGATGTATCATTTTTGAATTGCATTCCCCTGATTATTAGTAATGTTGAGCATCTTTTCATGTGCATTGGGCATTTGTATTTCTTTTTTAACGAAGTAAATTTTTCTCATCTTTTAAGGTGTACTTGTATCAATCCTGCCTTGTTTTATATACAGTTGATTCTCATTATTCATGGTAGTTATGTTCTATAAAGTCACAGCAAACACTAAATTAACAAATACTGAATTATTGCTCCTAGGGGAAATACGAGGTTAGGTTCCTGTGAGCCTCTGGTCACATTTTTGTCAACTGATCAATATGTAACTTTGTTTTTCTATGTGTGTTTCTGTTTCAAGTGACCTTATTTAATATGTTATTGATTCATTAACATTGAACTCATGGCCAACAGCACTATAACCTAAAATTCATGTCTCTAAAACATCAAAAACAGGCTGGGCACAGTGGCTCACACCTGTGAGCACTTTGGGAGGCTGAGGCGGGCAGATCACCTGAGTTCAGGAATTCAAGACCAGCCTGGCCAACATAGTGAAACTCTGTCTCTACTAAAAATACAATAAAAATTAACTGGACATGGTTGTGGGTGCCTGTAGTCCCAGCTACTTGGGAGGCGGAGGCAGGAGAATTGCTTGAACTCGGGAGACAGAGGTTGCAGTGAGCTGAGATCGCACCACTGTACTCCAGCCCGGGTGACAGATCAAGACTCCATCTCAAAAAATAAAAATAAAAATAAACCAAAACAAAACAGTGAAATCACCAATTAAAAATAACAAAAATGCAAAAATCATGGCACTAAATAGACTGAGAAAAGGACACTTGCTTATACCATGAGAGCTGCAAAGAGAAGGCAGAGCATACCTTATTCACTATCACCTAAGATACATGTGTAAATCAAATTTTTTGCTACTCTGTGCGTGCACACATTTACAAATGACCTCAGAATTGCCTTGAGTATTGATGTTGATGTTACAAGTAAATTTTAGCAAGTAGGCAAATTTGCAAATACAGAATTGGAGAATAATGAGGACTAATTGTGTATGTGTGTGTGCGTGTGTGTGCGTGCGTAGATATTTAATGTGTAATATAATATCTTTGCAGTCCATCACTTTTTTTTTAACTTCACATACAGTGTCATATTATTTGTACTTGACGTAGGGACATTTGCTAATCTTTTCCTTTATTTTTTAGAAAATTATACATTTTATGCAAATTCCTATATTTTAATTGGTCTGTTTCTGGACTCTTTCTAGTCTAGGTTTTTCAACTTTAGTACTCTATTCTCTACTCTAGAGTTTCTCAACTGGTACTATTGACATTTTGGGCCAGATAATTCTTTGTTGCAAGGTACTGTCCTCTTTATTACAGGCTGTTAAACAGCATCCTTGGCCTCTGCCAATAGATATCAATGGTATCCCTTCCCCGATTGTGACAACCAAAAATGTTTACAGACATTGCCAATTGTCCTGGGGGCGCAAATTTGTACTCAGTTTAAAACCACTGCATTGCCCAATTCTATTTGTCAATTTCTGTGCCAATATCACAAAACTTGTATTTTTAAACAGAAATCCTATATTTTTAAAAATGTCCTGTTGCCTGATAGAGCAAATCCCTCCTCTTCTTTGTTTTCCAAAATTGTGTTGTTCACTCTTCCACCTGTATGCCTCTAGATTAACTTTAGAATTAATTTGACAAAGTCCATGAAATATTTTAATTTATTTTTATATATAGGTTAGTTTAGGAAAAATTGGCATTTCTATGATATTGAGCCTTTCTATCCACATACATGCCATATCTCCCATATAGTCTTTCTGTCTTTCATTAACCTTTATAATTATTCTCTATAAAAGGTGAAACCAGCTGTGTGCAGTGGCTCACACCTGTAATCCCAGCACTTTGGGAGGCCAAGGTAGGTGAATTGCTTGAGGCCAGGAGTTCGAGACCAGCCTAAGCAGGGTGGCGAAACCCCATCTCTACTAAAAACACAAAAAATTAGCCAGGTGTGGTGCTGCACGCCTGTAGTTCTGCTATTCAGAAGGCTGAGGTGGGAGAATCACCTGAGTCCAGGAGTGCAAGGCTACAGTGAGCCATGATCATGCCACTGCATTCCAGCCTGGGCGACTAGAGTGAGACCTTGTCTCAAACAACACAAAAAACGTTGAAGCCTCAACTGTCTCTGGTCTTCACCAGGCTGGGTCTACATGCAGACGTTTTTCTCTTCCCCTGCCACTGCCTCTCAGGTCTTTCTCACTCCAAGGGGAGCCAGCTGAATCCTTCCACCCTCAAAAGTGACCCCTCCTGCTTTTCGCTGCTCAGACACAGCTGGATTATTCACAGTCATCAGGATCTGAGAAGGATTCTTGTGCTGTTGCTTGTTGTATTTTTATTGTTAACTTGGAAAGTTCGTGTTTACAAATGATGGCATTCAGCCCTCTCTTTCTCTGAGACTTGGCTACTACTACCTCCCCGATGCCTCCTGTCACCCTTCCTTTGTCTTTTTTTTTTTTTTTTTT
>NW_012101365.1:2118597-2121273 GCF_000951045.1 Mandrillus leucophaeus | reverse complement strand
ATTAGTGTTGTGTTGTAGGAATCAGCTTTGACTTTTGTTTTGTCCCTACTTATCTTAAACAAGCTTTCTATGCTTTAGCGTGGGAAAGAAAATGCACCAACTATACGCAAAGGACTCACCACCAAGGACTCATACCTGACCCCGCTCAGCGGCACCATCTCCTTCTCTCCCTACTTTCCTCACCTGCTCCCACCCCAGGGAGCTGGAGATGGTCCTAGGGGACCCCCCATACTGCTGTTTCTTAAGAATCAAGACACATATAGTAGGCCTTAGTTAAAAGCCAGCTGTCCTTCCAGGCTTAGGTAATTTCTTTTCTTTTTGTTTTAAGACAAGGTCTTTGCTCTGTTACCCAGATTGAACTGCAGTGTTGCCATCTTGGCTCACTGCATCCTCAACCTCCTGGGCTCAAGCAGTCCTCCCACCTCAGCCTCCTGAATGGCTGGGACCACAGGTGTGTGCCACCACACCCAGCTAATGCTTTTGTATTTTTTTAAGAGATGGGGTTTTGCAATGTTGCCCAGGCACTTGAGCTCAAGCAATCTACCCACTTTTGCCTCCCGAGTGCTGGGATTACAGGCATGAGCCACCACACCTGGCACCCTGTCCCACCGCCCCCCTGTGCCCCGCCCTTTTTTTTTTTTTTTTTTTAAATAGAGACCAGGTTTTCTGCATTGTCCAGGCTGATCTCAAACTTCTGGCCTCAAGCAATCCTCTCACCTCAACCTCCCAAAATGTTGGAATCACAGGCATGAGCCAACCGTGCCCAGCCAAGCCTCAGGTAACTTCTGACCCAACCTCCATGGTTCTGCTCACCATGTCAGTGTCAACTCCATGTCTCAAATACCTCTCCACTGCTGGTCCCTCACCCTCTAACCTCACTGCCTCTGCCCCAGATCAGGCCTTGGTCACCTGGTCTGAAGGAAGAAACAGCTTCGTTTTTTCCTCCCACAACACTCAACACAACACTTCTGACACCAGATGTATGGGGGGTTTTCCCCCATACATCAAGCAATTCTCCAGCAGACACCAGCTGGCTGTCCTATAATTTGATTCAATTCTGGCACCATCTCTAGGCAAATAGTGTCAGCTCCCACAGGTTACGGCCTCAGTCCCACAAGACTCCCTCCTGCCCTCCCATACCAATTGCAAGTAGTAGGTTGTCACCTATACTTCTGACCCACCAGCTATAAATCAGTGTGCCCATGGCCCCTTCCTTGGGTTTGATTAATTTGCTAGGACAGCTCACTGAACTCAGAAAAACACTTAACGTTTACCGGTTGATTAGGAAGAAGGATATTACAAAGGATGCAGATGAATGGCCAGATGGAAGAGATACATAAGGCAAGGTATAGGGGAGGGGCGTGGAGCTTCCATGTGGTCTCCAATCACACAACCCTTCAGGGACCTCCACGTGTTCAGCAATCCAGAAGTTCTCTAAACCCTGTCTTTGGGATTTTATTGGTGATCAACTCAACCTCTGGGCCCTCTCCCCTCCCTGGAGGTTGGAGTGAGGTGGGGCTGTAAGTTTCAGTGCTCTAATCACATGGTTGGTTTCCCTGGCAACCAGCCCCCATCCTGAGGCTCTCCAGGAGCCCACCGTGAGTCATCTCATTAGAACAAAAGATGCTCTTATCACCCAGGAAATTACAAGGAATTTAGGAGCTCTGTGTCAGGAACTGGGGGTTCAGAGATCAAATTTTAGAACGAATGATGCTCCTAGCCTCTCTATCTACAAGGGCTTTAGGAGCTTCAACTCAGGAACCAGGGGCAGAGACCAAATATGTATTTCTTTTTTTTTTTTTTCTTTTCTTTCTTTTTTTTTTTTTTTTGAGATGGAGTCTTGATTCTCCTTCCTCAGCCTCCCCAGCAGGCAGGATTATAGACCTCAAGTGATTCCCCCGCCTTCAACCTCCGAAAGAGCTGGAATTACAGGCATGAGCCACCGTGTCCAGCCAAAACCATGTTTAATCAGCCTTATCCTCTCATTGTCTAGGCCCTGGCCTGTGGTAGGCAGTTGGTAAATACAGTTTGGTACCTACTATGCACTCTCCCAATGAGAAGGCATAGGTGGCATCAGGCTTTGTCTTTGCCTACCCTTTCTTCTCTAGCTCTCCTGCCTATCTTCTTCCCTGACTCTGGCCCCAGACTCCTGCCCTTGCCACTTGTGCAGGATTTCGCTCCCTGTTAGTTAATGGCTAATTTCACTCAACCAAAACACCTGAGAGCTTTGAAGAGTCTGCCTTCCCATCTAAATAAATTATTGGACTCTCTGCAATGGAACAGTATAGCATATATAGAGACTTTATTAATGATATAGATGTTTTCAGGCAGGGCACTGTGGCTCATACCTGTAATCCCAGCACTTTGGGAGAACGAGGCGGGTAGATCACTTGAGCCCAGGAATTCAAGACCAGCCCAGGCAACATGGTGAAACCACATCTCTACAAAAAATACAAAAATTAGCCTGTCATGGTGACCACACGCCTGTAGTCTCAGCTACTCAGGAGGCTGAGGAGAGAGGGTAGCTGGAGCCCAGGAGGTGGAGGCTGCAGTGAGCCATGATGGTGCCACTGCACTCCAGCCTGGGTGACAGAGCAAGACGCAACACTCTGTCTCAAAAAAGCCAAAAATGTTTTCAGATCTTTTAGATTTTAATTTTTTTTTTTTTTTTTTTTT
>NW_012101365.1:2108872-2116213 GCF_000951045.1 Mandrillus leucophaeus | reverse complement strand
CTCCGCCTCCCAAGTTCGAGCGATTCTCCTGCCTCAGCCTCCTGAGTAGCTGGGATTACAGGTGTGCACCACCATGCCTGGCTAATTTTTGTATTTTTAGTAGAGACAGGGTTTCGCCATGTTGGTCAGGCTGGTCTTGAACTCCTGACCTTGTGATCCGCCCACCTTGACCTCCCAAAGTACTGAGATTACAGGCGTGAGCCACCGCATCTGGCCCAGAGACTTGTATCTTTCACAATACCTTTCAGGAAGTTGTCAAAATGTGTGCAAAAAAGGCCTGTGAAAAAGAAACACTTTTTTTTCTGGGCCCCTTAGAGGCTCTTGATAACCTGTACTAATGAAGAAATGCGTAGTCTGGAACATCAGATTATTTAAAAAAAACACATACACACAATAAAAGCGCTTGTATTTCGTTTCTGATAAATTATGAGTTTGGAAGCAGCAAATTTTAACAATTAATTATATTTTGTTTGAGTTCATATTAAAATCAGTTTGCATTCCCCAAGGCTAACATTAAAACATCATCTTAGAAAATCCACAACATGGATTAACCTTTGTGTGACAAATGGAGTGTTGTCTACATTAAATTATTTTGACAAACACTGTAAACATGAAGAGTCTGGGATGGAAATGTTTAGATCATGAATCTCCTGAAAAATGTGCTGCTGCTTCTGCATATTCCAGAATAGTCATGAGGCAAATGTTCCAAACATCATTTCTACATTTCTCCCCACTGAAAAGGTGCTAGTTTACTGAATACAAGGACATCACCTGGCAACTTCCTTACCTGCTGTCTGTAAGCTCAAGCCCAGGTCCAACTTTGTGTGGGGCTTAGAGCTGATGAACAGGTAGCAGAGCACACAGGCGGTAACAATGAAGGTGAGAAGGACCATTGCTGCTACAGACAGGCCCACGAGAGCGCCAATGCTGGGGAGAGAAGACCACATGGGAGCTGAGAGTCAGGAAGGGACTTGGGAGGCAGATGTTATAATAGTGTTGTAGCTAGGCTAGAATGAGTCTGCTGGGAAGAAAATGTACAGAATAAAAATATTTTTTTAAAAATTTAGGTCAGGCACAGTGGCTCATGCCTGTAATCCCAGCACTTTGGGAGGCCGAGGCGGGCAGATCACTTAGGGTCAGGAATTCAAGACCAGCCTGGCCAACATGGTCTAAACACTAAAAATACAAAAATTGGCCGGACGTGGTGGTGGCTCCTGTAATCTGTAATCTCAGCTACTCGGGAGGCTGCGGCACTAGAATCACTTGAACTCGGGAGGCAGAGGTTGCAGTGAGCCAAGATCGTGCCACTGCACTCCAGCCTGGGTGACAGAGCAAGACTCTGTCTCAAAAAAGCCAAAAATGTTTTCAGATCTTTTAGATTTTAATTTTTTTTTTTTTTTTTTTTTTGAGATAGAGTCTTGCTCTGTCGCCCAGGCTGGAGTGCAGTGGCACAATCTCGGCTCACTACAAGCTCTGCCTCCCGGGTTCACGCCATTCTCCTGCCTCAGACTCCTGAGTAGCTGGGACTACAGGTGTCCGTCACCACACCCGGCTAATTTTTTGTATTTTTAGCAGAGACAGGGTTTCACCGTGTTAGCCAGGATGGTCTCGATCTCTTGACCTCATGATCCACCTGCCTCGGCCTCCCAAAGTGCTGGGATTACAGGCGTAAGCCACCGCGCCTGGCCTAGATCTTAATATCTAAGATAAGGGATAAATTTTTATGAACTTATTGATAATATTCATTGAAAAGAACAAGGTATACTACTAATTACATGGCATAACTCCAATTTAACTAAATAAGTATACATATATACTTAACTATACACATGTACACAATCAAGGTTGATGGAGATACACCAACTAACAGGCTGTCTCTGGGCAGTTCAGGATGTGGATGTCCTGTCTGGGGCCCCTTGGATGTTATCAGTGTGGAATACTCTGATATTCTGGCCAAAGTTTCCTTCTTTTTTTTTTTTTTTTTCTGAGACAGGATCTCACTCTGTCACCCAGGCTGGAGTACAGTGGCACCATCATGGCTCACTGCAACCTCAACCTTCCAGGCTCAAGTGATGCTCCTGTCTCAGCCTGTCGAGTAGCTGGGACTACAGGCATGTGCCACCACACTGAGCTAATTTTGATATTTCTTTGTACAAACCGGGTTTCACCATGTTGCCCAAGGTTGTGTCCAACTCTAGGCTCAAGCAATCTGCCCGCCTTGGCTATCCTGTCCAAAGTTTCTATTGCCAACAGCTGTTATGTCTTTGTTTGAGGGGTTTCTTGGGCCCAGAACAGTCTCCGTGGACACATTGGCAAGTCAATAGTGCAGGATAATCAATGCTGTCCTTACCCCACCAGCCCATGACCAATGACTGACAGAAATTGTTAGCTAAATATCCAGCTTCCTGGCCATCAGGTGGGATAACCCTGAGGAGTACATTCTACACTGGCTGGCAGAGTTTAAGCTCCAGTTACCTCTGGTGTAATTTGCTTGGTAATACACCATTGTTGGCTTCTTCCCCTCCCTGTCTCACTTTCTCATCCTCTACCAGTGATTTTTGGGATCACTTTCCACGTAAACTACTTGCCATCAAATCCTCATCTCAGAGTCTTCTGGTGAATCCAAGCTTAGACACTGGATTACTCATGACTTCTTTCTCTTTTTGTTTCTCTTGTGCTTTTCATATTTTTTACATTGAGTATATAGAGCTTTTCAGTTCTTTACTTTAATTAAACGTTGTTTTCTCATTTGAGATACCCTTACTGTTCATAGGCCTGTTATCTGGGAGACTTGTGCTTTGCTTGGGACCCGTGTGTGGGACAACGCTGGGTACCTGGATGGAAAGGGGCCTCTAAGAGAGGCCCTTTGAGGAGTGAGGGGGAGAGTTTTGTTTGTCCCCGTCTACCATTCTTTCTCCAGCCTTCTTGTCCATCCTCTTCCATGACTCTGGGGTGATATGTCCCAGATGGGAGGTCAGTCAGGGGGCAGACACTGTCTCTGCTGATCTGTACTGGTGACAGAGGAACCAAACTCCAAGGACAGAGTTGGGAACAACAGGGTAGGCTCCAAAGAAGGAAAATCTGTGCTTAGCATGAGATGAACTTCAAATGATCAGAGTCGTCCCATGGTGAATGTACTGCCTCAAGCGGGGATGAGTCCCTGTCATGGGAGAAGCTTGTGCAGGACACATGAATGAGTTACATCTTTCAACGAAGTTAGAGATTCCTACCCTGGGTAGGAAATTGGATTAGAGAGCCTCGGGCCTTCGAGGATTTCACTGTTCTGACTCTGAAAGATCAAAACCCACTATGACTCCTAAGAAAGAATTGGAGGGACAGCCTAACAACCAAGGGCTTTGGAGTCAGGTAGTTCTAAGTTCAAATCCTGGTTCTGCCAACTGAAAAATCACTTTACCACTCTGACCTTCATTTCCTTCATTTATAAACGTTTCTATCTCACCAGGTGGTGGGAAGGATGAAATGAAGTGCTGTAGACACGGTCTGACCACAAACTCTGCCTTCCGGCAAGGCTGCTGTCTTCTGGCTCACACCCTGGTAAAAAAACAGAACTAGTGATGGAGGAGGGTGTTTGGCAAGTGGACCAGACAGTGTGACAGCACCAACTGCTTCTGCACAGGGTGTCTTCACATCCTGAGGCACAATTTTAAAGATAGCAATTCTCCTTGAGCACTGTCTCTCCCAGGAAACAGTGCTTACCTGGAGATTTTGATGTTTTTAAGGACTGGCTTTCATGAAAAGAGACAAATGGAATTTACAGCAAAACAAGGTCTCCACCCTGCAATATGCTCTGTTAGGAGCATGCCGGAAGAGTTATTTCAAGGTTCAGAGCACGTTGATGTCCTAGACATCCTGAGGACTTTCAGTTCCTCTCCTGCACTTTGCAATTGTCTGTGGTATTTATGAATCACATTATGTCTGAGTCCAGGAAGAGTCGCCCTAGAGCCTTTTAGCCACTTGGGGTCACAGAATGGGAACACACTGACATGGGATGCGACCTCAGAGATCAGCCCATCCAAACCCCAACGAGAGCATTGTCTGAGCCACTAAAGCATGCCACGTCAGAGTTTCCAGGGCAACGGAAGGGACCACAAGGCACAAGAGCTGCAGAGGGAAGAGGCTAGTGGAAGAGGGAAGGAGTCCTGGCTGGGTGCTGAGAGAATTACTCACCTCTGTGTCCCCAGGGGCCAGCACAGTGCCCAGAAGACACTAGAGGGTCAGTGAGTATTTTTCAGATCATCTGAGTGGATCAGGTTATAAGAGAGATTCAGACAGTAGTAGACAGGACAAGCCAGGGCTTGGGATGAGACAGGCCTGAGTTTTCAACCCAGCTCTGCCACTGCCTCTCACTGGGACACTCCCAGATAGTAACAACCTCTCTCAAGTTTTCTCTTGTGTAAAATGAGGAGAAGTGCCAGGGTTGTGAATGCGTGAGAGCATCTAACCTTTGGAGAGTCTTAGGCAATGTTCTTTAAATCTCAGTCTGCTACGATATTGCTAGGAGATCTCAGACAATTCACTTCCACACTGAATTTCACTTCCCACACCTATGAACCAAGGAAAGGGAACTCTTTTATTGAGCACCTACTATATGCACTGGTCACTTTCATGTGCGTTATTTCTCTTAGTTCTTACAACAATTCCATCACAAATATCTCTATCACCATTTTAAAGTTGAGAGAAAATACCAGAAAGTTAAATAACTTTTCCAATCCACCTAGATAATAAGTGACAGGTTCTGACCAGCCCCAAAGCTCCACACTGTCTCTGTACTTACAAGGGAGGTCAGTACCGTCTTATTTCAACACCTAGCTCAATGCTAACTACACAGTGGGCCTTCAACAAAACTTCATTGTTTCACTTTAGGTGAATGCTGTGAAAGTGCCGTTGTGAGTATTATCACAGTGAGAGAAATCTGATACAGAAAAATTATCACAGTGAGAGAAATCTGACATAGCTGACTCCATCTTGCGTCTAACTTTCCAGCTGTCTTTCTTAATTCCTGGGCACAGGCCAAGTTAACTGTAAGAGGAATTTAGTTTATAGTTTAACCCTAAACCAAAGATGATAACAGCCCCTTCCTAAAACTAACACCCTCCTTGCTCAGGGACTGCAACTGCCTTTGTTAAACTAACAAATTAACCACAAGATTAGAATTGTTGGCTCAGGAGTTGCGTAGCTGGAGGTCACATGATTTGTAATCTCCTCAACTCCTCCTACAGGAGGAGTTGTAAAACCTAAAACTGGTGTTTGAGGTATCTTTCAGACCTTGCATTTTGATAGACCAGTTGGTGCCACCTGGACTATACTGGAAACTGGCTCAACTGGTTTTGTGAGCCCCCCTACCCAGCAACTGACTCAGCACAAGAAGGTAGCTTTGATCCCCCACAATTTTATCCTTAATCCAACCATTTAGCATTCCCTATTCCCTAGCCCTGTCTGCCACCAATGCTTGAAAAACTATAGTCTCTGAATTCTCTGGTGGGGTGGGGGGTGGGGAATGAGGGTGTGGATTTGAGAATTATGTCCTACTTTGCCACTTGGTTGGCCCTGTGATTATTAAACTCTTTCTTTGCTGCAAAACCTGTTGTTCTCAGTGCATTGGTTTTTCTGGGCAGCAAGCAAAATGAACTTGTCAAGTGATTACCGTTGTATCTCTAAATAAACTGTGAGTTCCTCAGGGGCAGGGAATAATTGATTTTTGTGTCTCCAATGCCTTGCAAAGTGCCTGGCACAAAGTAAAGGCTAGAATGAATGAATGAATGAATGAATGAATGAATGAATGAATATATGGATGAACAGAAAATACATTAATATAATTCCCTGGGTTATAGATAGCACAAATGTGTAGGATCTGATAACCTGGCCATCTGAAAATCATTTAGAATTGTGGATCGAGTCACCTAGAGAAAGCAATAATATTTGTAATTGTCATTGGCATATGTCAAGTTGATTTCATCTCTGTTATGTCATTTGACCCTCACCACTGCCTTAGTCAGAAATCCGGGCAATGATAGATCATCCTGCTGCCCATTTGATAGATGAAAAGCCAGAGACTTGAGAAGTTTTGGTGGCATAGGATGCTGTCCTTTCCCACCCAGAGGGCAGCAGCCTCTGCTCATACACCTCCAGGAACAGGAAAATCGCTAACTACTGAGATGGCCCACTAGATTTTTGCTGATGTCTGTTTCCCAAAGTAGTCTGAGGATCAAGTTCCATTCTCCAGGTGAGGCCTTTGGAGATGCAGAGGGATTGAGACCTATTACCCTCTCAACCCAACACTTAGGTTCCAGCAATGCAACCCCTTCCCGGAACAAATGGGGAAACTGAGGTCCTATGGGTGGAGATTCAACACTTCAAATATGGCCTGAGCTAGCTTCTGCACTATGCCATTGTCTCGTGATGAACTTGGAGGCAGCTCTGCCTCCCGAGTCTTCTGCCTTAGCTTGAGGATGAGGTACATCCCCAGCACTCACCACAGGGCTTGGCACACACTAAGTGCTCAGTAAAGAGTGCCCGAAAGAATGACTAAATACAAAAGGGAACCAAGGGTTGACGCGGGGCTGAGGCTGGGGTTGGGGTGTAGCACCAGGCAAGGGTTAAGGCTGGAGGCTAAGGTTTGGATGTAGATCTAGATATTAATAATATTTGGAGTCAGGATGTGGGAGAAGAGCTGAGGTGGGATTGCAGGCAGGACAGAAGAGGAGGTTGGGGATGGTGATAGAATAAGGTCTAGGATCAGTACTGGGGAGTGTGGAAAGTCAGGGATAAGGCTGGTGTTGATATTAGGAAGGGCACTTTGGTGGATGATGATTGGGGTGGAGTTAGGGCTGCCTGTGAATGTTTGAAGATGGAAGTTGCTATTAGGGGGAGGCTTGATATGTGATTTGGGATTGGGATGAGGGTGGGGATGGATCGAAGTTTGGGGTGGGGATAGAGTGAGGATTGTTTTGGGTTAGAGGAGGGGGAGGTCCGAGCATGACTCTAAATAATGGTTGGGGTCAGAATGAGGAAATCCAGCTGAGATGGGGTTTCAGGGGGTAGTAGGGTTGATGATGTGGGCATGAGGACGGTAAGGGCTGGAGACTGCTGCTGATGTTGTTCAGGTGGGCACTCGGATGAGGGCTGAGGCTGGGGTGAGGAGCTGAGACTGGAGTGGGGATCAAGGTAGGGTGAGGGCCAGGGCCGGTACCTGAGCCACCACATGTAGCTGTGCTCGTAGGGGAAGAAGCTGTGCGGGTCGTCGCAGCAGTACTTGTGGTCGCGGAAGCCGCAGCAGAAGACAGCAGCCGCCTCGCCCCCCGGCCGCGGGCAGCTGAAGCC
>NW_012101365.1:2107566-2108387 GCF_000951045.1 Mandrillus leucophaeus | reverse complement strand
CCATCTTGCGTCTAACTTTCCAGCTGTCTTTCTTAATTCCTGGGCACAGGCCAAGTTAACTGTAAGAGGAATTTAGTTTATAGTTTAACCCTAAACCAAAGATGATAACAGCCCCTTCCTAAAACTAACACCCTCCTTGCTCAGGGACTGCAACTGCCTTTGTTAAACTAACAAATTAACCACAAGATTAGAATTGTTGGCTCAGGAGTTGCGTAGCTGGAGGTCACATGATTTGTAATCTCCTCAACTCCTCCTACAGGAGGAGTTGTAAAACCTAAAACTGGTGTTTGAGGTATCTTTCAGACCTTGCATTTTGATAGACCAGTTGGTGCCACCTGGACTATACTGGAAACTGGCTCAACTGGTTTTGTGAGCCCCCCTACCCAGCAACTGACTCAGCACAAGAAGGTAGCTTTGATCCCCCACAATTTTATCCTTAATCCAACCATTTAGCATTCCCTATTCCCTAGCCCTGTCTGCCACCAATGCTTGAAAAACTATAGTCTCTGAATTCTCTGGTGGGGTGGGGGGTGGGGAATGAGGGTGTGGATTTGAGAATTATGTCCTACTTTGCCACTTGGTTGGCCCTGTGATTATTAAACTCTTTCTTTGCTGCAAAACCTGTTGTTCTCAGTGCATTGGTTTTTCTGGGCAGCAAGCAAAATGAACTTGTCAAGTGATTACCGTTGTATCTCTAAATAAACTGTGAGTTCCTCAGGGGCAGGGAATAATTGATTTTTGTGTCTCCAATGCCTTGCAAAGTGCCTGGCACAAAGTAAAGGCTAGAATGAATGAATGAATGAATGAATGAATGAATGAAT
>NW_012101365.1:2092552-2105231 GCF_000951045.1 Mandrillus leucophaeus | reverse complement strand
CGACCACACGGCGGGGTCAGTGAGGAGAATGAACACAACCTCACCCAACTTCCGCAACAACCCAGGGGCCCGGGGGATGTTCGCAGCCGTGTTATAGGTGAGAGCTGAGGGCCAGAGAGAAGCTTAGGAGTCCCTAAGCCCATGAGATTTTAACCAGGGGCGGCCTAGTAGGAAGTCCTTGCGCTTTCTGCGGCTTTCATGGTGCCTCTTTTCCAGCGGGCTTTTAGATGTCCTCGTCTTCTGGAGTCCCCGCTAGTCTCTTTCGCTGAGAGCTAGCTCGTGCACGGACAATGTCCACACTCTTCTGTTCATACTGCCTGCCACTGGCCTGGGACAAGGGGCCGAATATGGGTGTGGACGGGCCCAGATGGTAACCTCCTTCCCCACCCTGACCAGCAAAGCCAGCAGACCTGTCCATTTTGAAAAATTACTTCCAGAGAACAAGGGCAGTATTTTCACTAGCATCAGAGAACCATAGACTGAAGGGGCTCTCAGTGCCTTGGCTTCCCCCGTGTACCCTGTTGCCTTACACCACCTGGAAGGGCTTCATACAGCACCTTCAGTGCCTTAGCTCTACAAAATTCACAGCAGTGGGTAGGGTAGGAAATAGTTACTGTGTTGCCTTGGGCACCCCCGATTCCTTCGCGCTTGCTTTGGACGTGTGGGGAACGGGCCATGGGTATCAGGAAATCTGGGCTCCAGCCCAGCTCTACCCCTTCCCTGCTGTTTCTCTCTGAGCTTCGGATTCCTTGTCCTCACCCAGGCCAGCTCCTCAGATGCTGATTGTGCCGCTCCCCTGACCTGGGCCCTAGGGCCCCTGAGAGGGATCAGATCTGGGCCTGCTGTTGACAAACACAGTCTGATGGAGGAGTCAGACTGACGGACGATCACAGCACAGGGCGGTAAAAAGGGAGATGCAAGGACCTGAACACAGAGGGGCACCGTCTGAGGAAGCAGGGAAGGGCTTTGAGGGAGGTAATGTCCTCAAGAGTCACTGTAAGGTCAAATATGAAGGCTGGAGGGAACTGTTATTATCCTCCAGAACATTCCTCCCCTGAGCTGTGGGTCTGTACAGACTGGGAGCTGGAGAGCCTACACTAATGAGGGTGCACTTCAGCCTCTTTATTTATCAGATGGAGAGTACAGGGGAGGAATGCTCTGGGAGGGAGTGGCTTCCTGGAGGCCTGGAGATCAGCTGGGAGGAAGAAAGCACTCTGCCCTGGCTTTTGGCAAAACTAGGAAGCCTCCAACAATTTCCAAAACCCTCTCCCAGCCAAGAAGTAATTTGTTCCTCCCAACAGTCCTCTGGGGTGAGCCAAGCAGGGGTGAATGTGCCTGAAATAACAAGTCCAATGCCACACAGCGATCAACGGCCCAGGCAGGGCTGATACCCATGTCTGTCTCACATGTACCCCTTGGCAGTCTGATGAAGCCTGTGAACCCCTATTCAGAATAATGGTTTTTTTTTTGTTTGTTTGTTTTTTGTTTTTTGTTTTGAGATGGAGTCTCATTTTGTCACCCAGGCTGGAGTGCAGTGGCACAATCTCGGCTCACTGCAACCTCCACCTCCCAGGTTCAACTGATTCTCCTGCCTCAGCCTCCCAAGCAGCTAGGATTACAGGCACGCGTCACCACGCCTGGCTAATTTTTGTATTTTCAGTAGAAACAGGGTTTCACCATGTTGCCCAGGCTGGTCTCAAATGCCTGACCTCAAGTGATCTGCCCACCTTAGCCTCCCAAAGTGCTGGGATTACAGGTGTGAGCCACCACACCAGGCCACAAATAATGCTTTTGACTAGAAAAAAAAATTATTTAGGGTTACAAGGGATACCAATTATATTGAATCATGATTTAGTCCTAGTTTTTAAAAAGTGTCAGTAAGATCTAGAGATGTCTATTAATTACTATACTTTTGAAGTGGTGAATGAAAATAACTAGTATTTCAATATGTCTCTGCTGTAATACAATATGAAAATATCTGTGATTTCTATTGGTGACAAAGTCACAAGTACTACTAATACTATCGTGGGTTTTCTTGCCAATATGCATGATGAAAGAAAATACTGAATTTCAGTTGGAGGTAATGCATACCAAGGATGTGATTTTTCCCATGTAAATTATGAACCTTCCGCACTCTATTCAGAGGCTCCTTGGGCTCCGTGGACTCTATGTGAACATCCTTTCATTTCTGTGGTCTGGTTCCTACTTTAATGCTTTTTCCTTCATTGTATGCATTGTGTTCCTTCATTCTGTTCTCCTGCAGACACTTATTACAGACCTATGATGTGCCAGGCAATACCCATCCTGTATGTCATGTAGTCCTTGAGAACTTCCTTTGAGGTAGGTGTTAGTCTTCCCATTTTGCAGACAAGGTAACTGAGAGGGAGGTTAAATAATTTACCCACCGCCACGTAGCCAGTAACTGATTAGAGTCCTGTACCGCCTCCTCCTCCCTTCCCAAATGAGGCCTGGGGCCAGAGTCCCCAACTCCAGAAGGGAAAAAACGCATAGGAGGGAAGCATGGGCAGGGAGAAATATTTATGGAGAACACACTGTGAATGGGAAATTGTGCTCTGTGCTTTTCATTATCTCTTTTAATCTTTATACCAACTATGTGTAGCATTACTCTCTCCATTAAGAAAAATTAAAGATAGTCCAGGTGCAGCAGTTCATGCCTGTAATCCCAGCACTTTGGGAGTCTGTGGCAGGAGGATTGCTTGAGCCTAGGAGTTTAAAATCAGCCTGGGCATGGTGGCATGCACCTGTAGTCATAGCTACCTGGGAGGCTGAGGCAGGAGGATCACCTGAGCCCAGGAGTTTGAGGCAGCAGTGAGCTATGATGGTGCCATTGCACTCCAGCTTGAGTGACAGAGTGAGATGACACCCTGTCTCTAAAAAAAAAAAAAAAAAAAATAAGAAAAAATGACAAAATGCATATTCATTATAAAACAACAAATTAGAAAATAAAGATAAACCAAAAGGAAAAATAAAAATCACCCATAATTTCACCACACAGAAATATCTATCATACACCCCCAAACCCTGCCCCCATGCACACAATTATGTGCCCACTTTATGGGTAGGAAAACTGAGACCCAGAGAGGTTAAGTAACTTGCTCAGGGATCTACAAGTCAGAAATTCCAGTCACCTTCTTTATGAGCTTAGGCTGGTCACGGTCACTTTCCCTCTCTGCATATAGGGCACTAGCTAAGATTACTCCAGATGGAGGATCCTAAAGTCTGGTGCTGGGCCAGCCTTAACAGGACCCCCTTCTGCAGGATACACAAAACAGTGCCCTCAAGACCTTGGCAGCTTTTGCTCCAGGAGCCGAGTTCCCTCAGGGAGGGTCGGTAAAGAAATGTCCCCTCGCTGTGGTCTGCTACACAGCCCAGTGACCACAATCCTGGGGACAACCCCTGGCTGGAAGAGCTGGTTCTGCTAGTATCACATGGCAACCAATGGCCCAGGCAGAACTAGTACCCTAGCTGTGTGTGTGGTCCATGGCGGGTCCCTGGCCTCTGGCCCCGGCAGAGCGAGAGCAGCCCCTCCTCTTCCCCTCCGCCCTGGCTGCACTGGCCTGAGAGCCTGAACATGTCCACGGAGCTTTCCCCCAGCCAGGATCTGGTACCAGCTTGCAGTACCAGCTTCTGCAGCTGGAGAAGCAAAGAAAGCATGCGACGTGCATCAAATCCCTCTGAGTGCCTGGTCAGGAAGGATGCTTCTCTTTTCTTCCAGAATGAGGCTTTTGTGTCTTGATTGGAGAGAAGCGACCTACATGGTTGGACAGCAAATCCAGGGACAAACCAGTGGCCCACATACCAGCCAGGCTCTTCCTCACTCTTTGTGGCCATGCTTTCCGTTTAGGTCTTCGTTGGTTTGCTGTCTGTTTTACTAGGCAATCTTTCAGGCACACAAAAAGCGACATGAAGAATAATACAGGGACCACCCACATAGTTTACAAAATAAAAAAATTGGCTGACTCTGGGTTCGCTCCTTGGGAGTTAGCCCTGCTCTGAAAGAAACAACTTAAAAAATAAAAAATAAATAAAATAAAATGTAAAAAAAAATTGATTGATCCAGTTTGAAGTCCCTTGCATACTCCTCCCTCCTCCACAAGAGGTACTGCACTCCTGAATTTGGTATTTATTATTCCCATATTCTTATTTATGCTCACATATGCATGGATCTTTGAGCAATGTGTGGAATTGCTTTGCATGTAATTAAATTTTAAATAAATAGCATCATGCTGCATGCATTCTCTTGGAACCTGCTTTTTCACTCAGTCTTCTGTTTGCGAGCTTTATCTATACTGATGTGTACACTCTATTTAGCTTATTCATTGTGCTATATCGTTCTCCAGTTATTGAATATGTGGTTATTTATTATCCATTCTCTTGGACATTTAGGTTTCTTCCATTTTATTTTTTTTAATTTTGAGACAGAGTCTTGCTCTGTCACCAGGCTGGAGTACAGTGGTGCGATCTCAGCTCACTGCAAACTCTGCTTCCCGGGTTCAAGTCATTCTCCTGCCTCAGCCTCCTGAGTAACTGGGATTACAGGCGCCCACCACCATGCCCAGCTAATTTTTGTATTTTTAGTAGAAACCAACGGGTTTCACCATGTTGGCCAGGATGGTCTCGATCTCCTGACCTCGTGATCTGCCCACCTCGGCCTCCCAAAGTGCTGGGATTACAGGCGTGAGCCACAGCGCCTGGCCGGTTTCTTCCAATTTTTTATTACTATTTCAAACAATGATACTTTTTTGAGTTTTTTTTTTTTTTCTTTTCTTTTAAAATCAATTTACTGGCTGGGCATGGTGACTCATGCCTATAATCCCAGCACATTGGGAGGCAGAGGCAGGTGGATCACCTGAGGTCAGGAGTTTGAGACCAGCCTGGCCAACATGGTGAAACTCCGTCTCTACTAAAAATACAAAAATTAGCTGGGCATGGTGGCGAGTGCCTGTAAATCCCAGCTACTTGGGAGGCTGAGGCAGGAGAATTGCCTGAACCCCAGAGGCGGAGGTTGCAGTGAGCCGAGATTGTGCCACTGCACTGCAGCCTGGGCGACAGAGTGAGACTCTGTCTCAAAAAAATAAGTAAATATAATAAAATCAACTTACCAGCCTGGGCAACAAAGTGCAATCCCATCCCTAAAAACAAAGAAAAGAATTAGCGGGTCACGGTAGTATGTGCTTGTAGTCCCAGCTACTCAGGAGGCTGATGTGTAAGGATCGCTTGAGACTTGGAGGTCGAGACTGAAGTGAGCTGTGATTGCACCACTGCACTCCAGCCTGGGTGACAGAGCGAGACTCTGCCTTGAAAAACAAAATCAACTTTATTGAGATCTATTTTACAAACAATAGAATATGCTTAAGTGCACAGCTAGGTTGGTTTTGACAAACATGTATATCCGTGAAACCAACACCACAGACAAAATACAGCACTTTCCCATCACGCATCGCTGCCCACTGTGCCCGTTTGCAAGCAGCTCTCTTCTCCCTGAGCCTTGCCTTAGGTAGCACTGCTCTGCCCTCTGTCCATATGGATTAGTTCTGCCTTTTCTTGAGTTGTATACTAATGAAATCAAATTGCATGTCCTTCTTTGGGTCTTACTTCTTTTTGCTCATCACAACACCCTTGAGATACACAGAAACTGTTTTATGTACAAGTAGTTCCTTCCTCTTTGTTGCTAAGTAATACTGTATTATATAGAAATACTACAGTTTATGCATTCAACTGTTAATGGGCATTTGGGTTGTTTCTAGTTTGGGGCTATTATGAGTAAAGTTGCTATAAACATTTTTGCAAATATGCTTCGTTTTAGGACGTGTTTACATTTCTCCTAGCTGGATACCTAGGAGTGGAATTTCTGAATTATAGGTTAGATATATGTTTAACTTTATAAGAAATTGCCAAGCCTGGGCAACACAATGAGACCCCGTCTCTACCCAAAAAATTAAAAAAATTAGCTAGGCATGGTAGCGCAGGCCTATAGTACTAGCTCTTCAGGAGGCAGGGGCAAGAGAATCACTTGAACCTGGGAGTTCAAGGCTGCAGTGAGCTGATTGTGCCACACTGCACTCCAGCCTAGGTAACAGTCCTATGAAGAAAGAAAGAAAAAAAGAGAGAAAGAGAGAGAGAGAGAAAGAGAGAAAGAAAGAGGAAGGGAGGGAAAAGAGAGAGAAATTGCAGGAATGTTTTCACTAGCACTTGATATTGTCAATATTTTCTACTTTAGCATTCTTACAGGTGTAAAGTGGTTTCTCATTGTGGCTTTAATTTGTGTTTCCTTAACGGCTAAAAGACTTTTTTTTTGTTTTTTGTTTTTTGTTTTGAGAAAGGGTCTCAACTGTCTCACTCTTTTGCCCAGGCTAGAGGGCAGTGGTGCAATCTTGGCTCACTGCAGTCTCCGTCTCCCAGGTTCAAGTGATCCTCCCACCTCAGCCTCCCGAGTAGTTTAGCTGGGACTACAGGCACACGCTGCCACATCCGGCTGATATTTGTATTTTTTGGTAGAGAGGTTTCACCATGTTAGGCAGGCTGGTCTTGAACACCTGACCTCAATTGATCCGCCTGCCTCAGCCTGGGAATGAGGCTGAGGGCTGGGAATACAGGCGTGAGCCACTGTGCCAGGCCAAAGAATGATAAAGATCTTTTCATGCACTCATTAGGTATTCAGATACAGTCACAGTTCGGAAATATCGCAGGTTCAGTTCCAGACCACCACAATAAAGTGAATATCACAATAAAGCGAGTCACAGAAATGTTTTTGGTTTTGCAGTGCAAATGAAAGTTTTTTGCCAAGATCCATCAGTAGAATCATTATTTATGGCAGCTATAGCCTTAGGAAATGTATTTATTCAATAATATGACTTAAAAGTCAAAATTACTCCCTGATCTATAGACTGCAGAATGGAAGTTATGTTAGCAGACATTAAAACAACATTAACCTCCTTCTTTGTACATCTCCATCAGAGCCATTGGTTGACTAGGTACATTGTCAATGAGCAGTAATATTTTGAAGGGAATCTTTTTTCTGTGTGGTAGGTCTGAATAGTGGGCTTAGAATTCAGTAAACCATGCTATAAACAGATGTGCTGTCATCCAGACTTTGTTGTTCAATTTATACAGCACAGAGTAGATTGAGCATAATTCTTTTTCTTTTTTTGAGATGGAGTCTCGCTCTGTCGTCTAGGCTGGAGTGCATTGGCATAATCTCAGCTCACTATAACCTCAGCCTCCTGGGTTCAAGTGATTCTCCCGTCTCAGCCTCCCAAGTAGCTGGGACTACAGGCGCATGCCACAATCCCTGGCTAATTTTTGTGTTTTTAGTAGAGATGTGGCTTCACTATGTTAGCCAGGCTGGTCTCGAACTCCTGACCTCAGGTGATCCACCTGCCTCTGCCTTCCAAAGTGCTAGAATTACAGGCGTGAGCTACCATGCCTGGCCAGATTGAGCATAAATTCTTAAGAGCCCTAGGATTTTCTGAGTGGTAAAGAGGCATTGGCTTCAGGCCGGGCATGGTGGCTCATGCTTGTAATCCCAGAACTTTGGGAGGCCAAGTCAGGTGGATCGATTGAGCTCGGAAGTTCAAGAGCAGCCTGACCAACATGGCAAAACCCTGTCTCTACAAAAAGTACAAAAATTAGCCAGGCGTGGTGGTGTGCACCTGTAGTCCCAGCTACTTGGAAGGCTGAGGGGAGGATTGCTTGAATCCTGGAGGCAGAGATTGCAGTAAGCTGAGATTGCACCACTGCACTCCAGCCTAGCTGACAGAGCTAGATCCTGTCTCAAAAAAAAAAAGAAAAAAAGAAAAGAAAAAGAAAGAAAAAGAAAAGAAAAGAAGGAAAGAAAGAAAAAAACCTGGCAGTCACCAGCTACATTAATGCCTAATAAAAGACAGCCTGTCCTTTGGTTTTGAAACCAGGCATTGACTTCTCCTCTCTAGCTATGAAAGTCCTAGATGGCATCCTCTGATAAAAGGCTGTTTTGTCTACATTGAAAATCTGTTGTTTGGTGTAGCCGCCTTCATCAATTATCTTAGCTAAAACTTCTGGTTAACTTGCTACAGCTTCTCCATCAGACTTTGCTGCTTCACCTACCTCATACTTTTATGTTATGAAGACAACTTATTTCCTTGCTTTTTTTTTTTTTTATTTTTTTTATTTTTTTTGAGACTCAGTCTTGCTCTGTCTACCAGGCTAGAATGCAGAGACATGATCTCGGCTCACTGCAACCTCTGCCTCCCGGGTTCAAGTGATTTTTCTGCCTCAGTCTCCTAAGTAGCTGGAACTACAGGCGCGCGGCACAACCCCTGGCTAATTTTTGTATTTTTAGCAGAGACAGGGTTTTACCATGTTGGTCAGGCTGGTCTCAAACCCTTGACCTCATGATCCACCTACGTTGGCCTCCCAAAGTGCTGGGATTACAGATGTGAACCACCGCACCCAGCCTGCTTTTTTGTTTTATTATTATTATTATTATTATTAAGTTTTGAGACAGGGTCTTGGCCTGTTGCCCAGGCTGGAGTGCAGTGGCATGATCATAGCTCAGTACAATCTCAACCTCCCAGGCTCAAGTGATCCTCCCATCTCAGCCTCCCAAGTAGTTGGGACTACAGGTGTGCACCACCATGCATGGGCAATTTTTTATAATTAAAATAATAATTATTTTTTGAGACAGAGTCTTGCTTTGTCATCCAGGCTAGAGTGCAATGGTGCAATCTCGGCTCACTGCAACCTCTGCCTCCCAGATTCAAGTGATTCTCCTGCCTTGGCTTCTCAGGTAGCTGGGATTACAGGCTCTTACCACCATGCCTGGCTAATTTTTGTATTTTTAGTCTTGTTCTGTCTCCCAGGCTGGAGTGCAGTGGTGTGGTCTTGGCTCACTGCAACCCCTGCCTCCAAAGTTCAAGTGTTTGTTGTGCCTTAGCCTCCCAAGTAGCTGGGACTACAGGTGTACGCCACCATGCCTGGCTAATTTTTTTGTATTTTTAGTAGAGACGAGGTTTTGCCATGTTGGCCAGCCTGGTCTCAAACTCCTGACCTAAGGTGATCTGCCCACCTCAGCCTCCCAATGTGCTGGGATTACAAGCATGAGCCACCACACCTGGCCTTGAGTTGATTTTTGAATACGATGTAAGACCAATTCATTCTTCTGTATGTGAATATCCAGTTTTTCCAACACCCTTTATTGAAGAGGCTTTCCTTTTCCTATTGTGTGGTCTTGTCTCCTTTGTCAAAAATCAATGGGAAGAAAATGTGTACTTCACTTCTTGGCTTTCTATTTGGTTCTACTGGTCAGTATGTCTATTTTTACACCACTACCATGCAGTTTTAATTATTATAGCTTTGTAATATAGCATGAAATCAGGTAGTGCAATGCCACCAGCTTTATTCTTTTTGCTCAAGATTGCCTTGGCTGATTAGAGTTTTTCTGTGGTTCCAAATAAGTTTTAGAACTTTTTCTATATCTGTGAAAATTGACATTTGAATTTTAATAGGGATTACATTGAATCTATAGGTTTATCCTATTGAGTTGTAACTGTTCTTATATATTCTAGATGCAAATCCCATTATCAAATATATTATTGCAAATTATTTTTTCCAGTCTCTGGGCTTGCCTTTTTATTTTCCTTTATTTAAAAAGTGTCTTTTTAAAAGAAAAATTTTTAATTGTGCTGAAGTCTACTTTATCACCTTTTTCTATTAAAGTCAGAGCTTTTGTGTCTGTTTAAAAAGAAATCTTCGCCTACCCTAAGATTACAAATATTTCCTTCTGCGTTTTCTTCTGGAAGTTTTATAGCTTTAGCTTTTGCATGTATATCCTTGATCCATTTTGAGTTAACTTTTGTGTACAGCACAAAGCAAAGGTCAAAGTTCACTTTTTACACATGGATATCCAGTTGTTGCAGAACCATCCTCTGAAACGACTAGCCTTTCCCCATTGAAATAACTTGACAACTTTGTCAAAAATCAACAATACGTGTCGAATTTATTTCTGGATTCTCTATTCCATTTCATTACTCTTTGTCTGTCCTTCTATCCATAAGCCAATACCACTCTGTCTTAATTACTGTGGCTTTACAAGTAAATCTTGAGGCTGGGCACGATGGCTAATGCCTGTAATCCCATAACTTTGGGAGGTGGAGGCAGGTGGATCACCTGAGGTCAGGAGTTTGAGACCAGCCTGGCCAACATGGTGAAACCTCATCTCTACTAAAAAATAGAAAAATTAGCTGGGCTTGGTGGTGCCCACCTGTAATCCCAGCTACTGGGGAGATTGAGGCCGGAGAATCACTTGAACCCAGGAAACAGAGGCTGCAGTGAGCTGACATTGGGCCACTGTACTCCAGCCTAAGTGACAGAGAGAGACTCCATCTGAAAAAAAAAAAGAAAGAAAGAAAGAAGGAAGGAAGGAAGGGAGGGAGGGAACTCTGACCACACCACCACACTCAGTCTGGGCAATAGAGTGAGGCCCTGTCTAAAAAAAAAAAGGAAATCTTTAAATCAGATAGTGTAAGTCCTTTAACTTTGTCCTTGTTTTTCAAAGTTGTTTTTGTGGTTCTAGGGCCTTTGCATTTCCATATAAATTTTAGAATTAGTTTGTCAACTACAAAAATACTTGCTGGGATTTTGCTTGGGATTGCTTTGGATCAATAGATAAATTTGGAGAGTGTTAACATCTTAATATTGAATTTCCCAATCCATGAACATGGTATATCTCTTTTTTCTTTCTTTTTTTTTTCTTTTCTTTTCTTTTTTTTTTTTTTTTTTTTTTTTGACAGAGTCTTGCTCTGTAACCCTGGCTGGAGTGCAGTGGCATAATTTTGGCTCACTGCAACCTCTGCCTCCTGGGTTCAAACTAGTCTCCTGTCTCAGCCTCCCAAGTAACTGGGATTACAGGTGCATGCCACCGCGCCTGACTAATTTTTTTGTATTTTTGGTAGAGACAGGGTTTTGCCATGTTGGCCCAGTTGGTCTTGAACTCCTGACCTCAGGTGATCTCCCCACCTTGGCCTCCCAAAGTACTAGGATTACAGATGTGAGCCACCGCACCTGGCCTGTCTCTTCTTTTATTTAGTTCTTTAATTTACCTCAACATGTTTTATATTTGTTATGTAGGACTTACAGTATTTTGTAAAATTTGTCCCTTTTTCTTATGTTTGTTGCTTTTCTAAATGGCGTTTCTTTTTTAATCTTTATTTAATTTTTTTTTTTGAGACAGAGTCTCTCTCTGTTGCCCAAGCTGGAGTGCAGTGGCGCGATCTCAACCCATTGCAACCTCCACTTCTTGGGTTCAAGCGATTCTCCCAACTCAGCCTCCTGAGTAGCTGGGATTACAGGCATGCGCAACCACAACACCTGGCTAACTTTTTGTATTTTTAGTAAGACAGAGTTTCGCCATGTTGGCCAGGCTGGTCTTGAACTTCCAACTTCAGGTGATCTGCCTGCCTCAGCCTCCCAAAGTGCTAGGATTACAGACATGAGCCATCACGCCCAGCCTTGCAATGGCATTTTAATGTGATTTTCTAATTGTTTGTTCCTGATATATATAAATACAATTTACTTTTGTATATTCACCTTGTATCTTGTCATATTGATAAATTCACTTATTAGTTCTAGTAGCTTCTTTGTAGATTACTTAGAATTTTTTATGTACATGGTTGTGTTGTCTGTGAATAAAGACAGTTGTACTTTTACTTTTCAGCAGGTGTGTTTTATTTATTATTCTTGCATTATTACATTGTCCAGTATAATGTTGAAGATAATTCTTTTGAATTTGGAGGTAAAATTGTGCTATTCTTTTTTCTCTGGAAAATTGTGTGTTTTTACCACTTGATTCTTTTCCACCACACATTTATCAACAGAGTTCTTCTGAAGGCTTGATCAGAGCTTTTAAGTAGCCCCAGTTATTCCAGTCTGACCTCTAAAGTCTGAACTCTCCCTATTTCTCCAATTATTCCTACCTCTTCTTTCCTACAGGAAGCCTCTGGTTCAGCTAGTCTGGGAAAAGGAGCCTTCTTTCATAGGTTTTTGTCCACATGATTTTCCCTCCTTCTGCTTACTTAAATCGTGTCCCATTTCTTCAATGCCTGGCTTGAAGAAATCCCTCTTGCAGCAAGCTCTTCTGTGACCAACTCTCAGTGTATCATTCTTTCTTTCAGCATCTGCTGTCTTGACTTTATGTATACCATTCATTGAGCACCATCTGTGTGCCATCACCTTATTCTTGAATCACAGCTCAGACTCCTGCTTTCTCTAGAATAGAGAAATACAGTCAGGAATGGTAGATATTGGGATTTGTCCTGGGGATGCCTGTCCCCAAAGTTCAAGGAGACACTGCCTCTGCCTACCTCCTTCTCTGATCTCAACATGAGTTCAGCACTTCACACGTTATTAAGCATTTTTCATGTTCATGGATCTTTTTCAGTCTGATATCAGCCACTTCTGGAACTTACTCCAAGACTTTTGTACCTTGGGTGAATGGCCCTTTCTTAGAATCAGCATCTTTAACTGCAAACCAGGGGTATCCAATCTTTTGGCTTCCCTGGACCACATTGAAAGAAGAATTGTCAGGCCGGGCGCGGTGGCTCAAGCCTGTAATCCCAGCACTTTGGGAGGCCAAGACGGGCGGATCACGAGGTCAGGAGATCGAGACCATTCTGGCTAACAC
>NW_012101365.1:2088878-2092417 GCF_000951045.1 Mandrillus leucophaeus | reverse complement strand
CAGACTCCATCTCAAAAAAAAAAAAAAAAAAGAAAGAAGAATTGTCTTAGGCCACACATAAAATACACTAACACTAACAATAGCTGATGAGTTTTGTTTGTTTGTTTGTTTTTTGTTTTGAGATGGAGTTTCACTCTTGCTGCCCAGGCTAGAGTGCAATGGTGCAATCTCAACTCACCACAACCTCTGCCTCCCAGGTTCAAGCAATTCTCCTGCCTCAGCCTCCTGAGTAGCTGGGATTACAGGCATGTGTCACCACACCCGGCTGATTTTGTATTTTTATTAGAGACGGGTTTTCTCCATGACCTCAAGTGATCCACCCGCCTCGGCCTCCCAAAGTGCTGGGATTGCAGGCCTGGGCCACCATGTCTGACCTTTTTTGTTGTTGTTTAAGCAAAAAAAGAAAAAAAATCATGTGTTAAGAAAGTGCACAAATTTGTGTTGGGCTGCATTCAAAGCCATCCTGGGTCCCATGTGGCCCATGGGCTACAGGTTTGACAAGCTTGCTGTAAATCCTTCCTGCCTTGCTGGAGTGTTACCAGAGTCTAGGAAACAAGGAATATAATAGGTAAAGGCAAGGACTTTGGGACCAGATCAGCCTGGATTCCAGTTGCTACTTGGCAACTGACTTGGTGGGTGATATTGGGCATTTCTCTCTGTCACCTAGGCTGAAACAGTGACAGAGTGGTGCAATCATGGCTCACTGTAGCCTTGACCTCCTGAGCTCAAGCACCTCCCACCACAGCCTCTCAAACAGCTGGAATTACAGGCACGCATCACCATGGCCAGCTGGGGAAAAAAAATTATTTTTTTGAGACAGAGTATTGCTTTGTGGCCAAGGCTGGAGTGCAGTGGCGGGATCTCGGCTCACTGCAACCTCCACCTCCTCGGTTCAAGCCATTCTTGTGCCTCAGCTTCCTGAGTAGCTAGGAATACAGGCACCCACCACCATGCCCAGCTATTCTTTTTTTTTTTTTTAGTAGAGACCGGGTTTCACCATGTTGACCAGGCTGGTCTCTGTCTTCTGACCTCAAGTGATCTGCCCACCTCAGCTTCCCAAAGTGCTGGGATTACAGGTGTGAGCCATCATGCCCAACCTTTTTTTAAGTGTAGAGACAGAGTTTTGCCATGTTGCCCAGGCTGGTCTTGAACTCCTGAATTCAGGTGATCCTTCTGTCTTGGCTTCTCAAAGTGCTGGGATTATAGGTGTGAGCCACTGTACCCAGCCCAGATAATTTTTTGTTGTGGGAAGCACTTCTCTGCATTGTAGAATGTTTAGCAGTATCTCTGGCCTCTGTCTATTAAATGCCAGTAATATCTACCACCCAGTTGTAACAACCAAAAATGTCTCCAGATAGTGCCAAATATCCCCCAAGAAATAAAATCACTCCCAGTTAAGAACCACTGCTCTGGCCGGACACAGTGGCTCACACCTGTAATCCCAGCAATTTGGGAGGCCGAGGCGGGCGGATTACTTGAGGTCAGGGGTTCCAGACTAGCCTGGCCAACAATGGCAAAACTCCATCTTTGCCGAAAATACAAAAATGAGCTGGGCATGGTGGTGCAAGCCTGTAGTCCCAGCTACTTGGATGGCTGAGGCAGGAGAATCACTTGAACCCGGGAGGCAGAAGGTGCAGTGAGCTGGGATTGTGCCACTGTACTCCAGCCTGGGAGACAGAGAAAGACTCTGTCTCAAAAAAAAGAAGAAAGAAAGAGAGAACCACTGCCCTATAGTTTAGTCCTGGACAACGATGTTCTTCCTCTAAAATATGATAGAACTAAGGAAGCTTCTTTCCTGCTAAGGGTCAGTAAAAGAAATAAACTGCAGACAGATATGATACTAATGGTAACACCGTTACTGTTTTATATCTGGTACAGCCTATTCCCACATACAAAGTGCCTTCTCAGACAGTATTTTGTCTGACTGTCCTAGGCAAGAGATCTCACAGAAGGAAGGGTCTACACAGTGCCTGGCATTTATTAGATGAAATCTTGGTTTCCTTTCATTGGCTAGATGAAGCAATGTATGTTCAATGATGTTAAGTGACTGTCCCAAGGTTACACAGCGAGTAAGTGGGTGTTGTCATTTGTTATGTTGATTCACCTGTTATTGTTCTCAACTCTATTACTATAATCCTAAGAAGAGTTTCTGCTTTCACTGGAAGGAATAAGGCAAACTAGAATAATCTTAGGAGCCAGGTGTGGTGGCATGCATCCCAGCTACTTGGGAGGCTGAGGCAGAAGGATCACTTTAGCCCAGGAGTTCTAATCCACCCTGGACAACATAGTGAGACTCCCATCTCTAAAAAACTAAGTAAATACAAATTTAAAAAAGAATCTTAGAATCTTTGTTTCCTGGAGTCAAGAGGGTTCTATAGGCGATCTAGTTCAATTCCCTACTACATGGTTCTCAGCCCTACATTAGGGTTGCCAGATAAAATACAGGATGATCAGTTAAATTTGAATTTCAGATAAACAATGAATACTTTTAAAATATAAGTATTTCCCATGCAATCATCATGAATACCAGGTCTCTTGTGGCCCTGGGACTCCCCTGTGGAGAATGATGAGTAGGGCTTGATTGGCCATGTGATCAGAAGAGAGAACTGATATTCTAAGGGATTGGGAAGAAGGGGCCTTCTGCTTGGGCTTTTCCACTGTGCCTAGGCAATCCCTACACCTTAACCCTTACCTGTGGCTTCTATCACAGGTAGATAGAAGGATAGCGATTTGGCTGCTCTAAAGGAACCCAGGTTGGGCATGGTGGCTTACACCTGTAATCCCAGCACTTTGGGAGGCCAAGGCAGCTGGATCACAAGGTCAGGAGTTCAACACTAGCCTGGCCAACATGGTGAAACCTCGTCTCTACTAAAAATACAAAAAATTACCCTGGCATGGTGGTGGGTGCCTGTGATCCCAGCTACTCGGGAGGCTGAGGTGGGAGAAGCTCTTGAACCTGGGAGGTGGAGGTTGCAGTAAGCCAACATTGCGCCACTGCACTCCAGCCTGAGTAAGAGAGAGAGACTCTATTTAAAAAAAAAAAAAAAAAAAAAAAAAAACAGAAAGAAAAGAAACCCAAAGTAAAAAATCTCAAATGAAGATGGAGGCAGAATGCAGCAGAAAGGAGGAGAGAGGAGAGATGGGAAAGATGTTACGGTGTGGGGCAGAAATGGCCCCTCAACATCTGTTCTCCCCCTCTGCTGTGTTAATGGAACCCCTGATTTTCATTTGGGCACATGGCCACACAGCATAAAAAGTTTATTTCGGACTGGGCACCGTGGCTCACGTCTGTAATCCCAGCACTTTGGGAGGCCAAGGCAGGTGGATCACAAGGTCAGGAGTTCGAGACCAGCCTGGCCAACATAGTGAAACCCATTTCTACTAAAAATACAAAAATTAGCCAGGCATGGTGGCACATGCCTGTAGTCCCAAGGAGGCTGAGGCAGGAGAATCACTTGAATCTAGAAGGCGGAGGTTGTGGTGAGCCGAGATTGCACCACTGCACTCTAGCCTAAGCGACAGAGCGAGACTCCATCTCA
>NW_012101365.1:2083424-2087919 GCF_000951045.1 Mandrillus leucophaeus | reverse complement strand
GACCAGCCTGACCAACATAGTGAAACCCCATCTCTGCTAAAAATACAAAATTAGCCTGGCGTGGTGGCCCATGCCTGTAATCCCAGCTATTCGAGAGGCTGAGGCAGGAGAGTCGCTTGAACCCAGAAGGCAGAGATTGCAGTGAGCTGAAATAGCGTCATTGCACTCCAGCCCGGGCAACAAGAGTAAAACTCTGTCTCAAACAAAAACAAAAACAAGGTAGCTGGGCGTGGTGGCATGCACTTGTGGTCCCAGCTACTCGGGAGGCTGAGGCATGAGAATCACTTGAAACGGGGAGGCACATGTTGCAGTGAGCCAAGTTTGCACCACTGTACTGTAGCCTGGGCGACAGATCGAGACTCTGTCTCAAAAAAAAAAAAAGGGGACTATCTGCAATGTAGTCACTCCGGGGTGTCCAGGAATCCATGAAAGCAGGTGGTTAGTAGGGACTCCGGTCTTGGCAACCTTCTCAGTTACCCCTTGGCTGGCTCTGCTAGAGAGCTGAGGGATTTCAGGGCTACCTGCTTTCCACAGGTGTCTCCTTGGTGACCCATCCTCCAGGCAGCCCCCAGAGTAGCCTACTCTTTTTATTTGTTTGTTTGTTTGTTTATTTATTTATTTATGTATTTATTTTGAGACGGAGTCTCGCTCTGTTGCCCAGGCTGGAATGCAGTGGCGTGATCTGGGTTCACTGCAACCTCTGCCTCCCAGGTTCAAGCAATTCTCCTGCCTCAGCCTCCCCAATGGCTGGGACTACAGGCACAAGCCACTGCCCCCGGTTAATTTTTGTATTTTTATTTGAGACAGGGTTTTGCCATGTTGGTCACGCTGGTCTTGAACTCCTGAACTCAGGTGATCCACCTGCCTCCGCCTTCCCAAGTGCTGGGATTACAGGCGTGAGCCACCGCATTCAGCTGCAGCCTTCTTCTACCAGTAGTTCAATGTCTGCCTCTGCCCAGGGTTTATTTCTGGCCGTCAGATTTGGGACTCTAAGGAAGATCTTCTCATACCAACAGAAGACAGATGCTTCATGCTAGGCCAGGTCACATCATTTCTCACTTAGATTCCACAAGGCCCTGCATGATCTGGCATCTGCCTGCCTCTCTGGTCCTTCTCCTTATCATGTGGCTCAAGGCAGCACTAGCTCCATCATATCAGCCTTTTCCTTCCTTTGGGCTTTTGCCCAAGCCACTCTATCTGCTTAGGACTTTCCTACTTTTTTCCCCCTCTTATTAAAATTTCAACTTTCAGCTTTAATGTCATTCCCCAAGGAAGTCTCTGAATCCCACAATAGGTCAAGTGCCACTTTTATACGTGCTTACATATCCCTGTACTTATCATAATCCCGGTGCTTATCATAATTGTTATCATATCATAATCGGAATAACTATTTGTTTAATGTTTATCTTTTCCACTATTCTCTAAGAGTTATAGCAGCTGGGAACATGCCCATTTTGTTTGCTGATGTATAGTTAGAACTTAGGGAGAACTTGACAGATATGCAGTGCTCCAGAAATATTCGTTGATGAATGAAAGTCCCTTCCAGTTACAACATTCCAGGAAGTCCCCTCCAGCCTGGCTCAAAGAAACAAATAAGAAATTAGGATGGGACCTCCTTTTCTCTCAGGACCTGGGGCCGGTTGATGTTGAAAGAGAATCGTTTGGGGTGAGAGGAGAGCTCAGCAAAAGACAAAGGCCTGTATTTTTCCATATCCAGAAATGACCTCTTCCCCAAACTCCTAACTGATGGTTTCTGACTTGCTAATCTACTCTAAACTCAGCAGATGGCTAAGGGATCAGGTAACTAAAATATTGATTAAGGCTGGGCATGGTGGCTCACACCTGTAATCCTAGCACTTTAGGAGGCCAAGGCACGAGCAGATCGCTTGAGCCCAGGAGTTCAAGACCAGCCTAGGCAACATGGCATAAACCCATCTCTACAAAAAATATAAAAATTAGCCAGACACAGTGGTGAGCACCTGTGGTCCCAGCTACTCAGGAGGCTGAGGTGGGAGGATTGCCTGAGCCTAGGAGGTTGAGGCTGCAGTGAACTGTGATTGCACAACTGCACTCCAGCCTGGATGAGAGAGTAAGACCTTGTTTTTTTTTTTTTTGTTTTGTTTTGTTTTTTTAAATAAGAAAGAAAATTTGATTAATAACTAAGACATAACATATACTTTTAAACTACTAAGTCCTAAGATATAACCTAATAAATAAAGTATTTGACTTGTAAATAAGGTGTTAGAAGATAATTAAGGTGGTGTTAGTAGATGATCAAATATTAACTACTCAAGTGTTATTTGATAACCGAGGGATTAATTTAAAACCAAGATCTTAGCAGATACTGGTTAACCAATGACTAAGACAACTGTTGTTAAGGATTTAAAGTAACTTTTTCCTAGGGAACTCTTGCATGTGTTACAGGGGGCTTGGGAACAGCAGAAAGCTGATAAAGTCCATAGAAATGCAGGGCTAACTGAGAGCGTAAAGTCCTCAGCTGGACTCTAAATTTCTGGGGAAAAGGGCTTGCTCATCTTTGGTTTCCAGATAGGGCTTAGGCAGGAGCAGGCATGGAGTTGGTGCTCCAAAGGCTTATGACATCATTTAATTTCATCTATTAAGGGCCTAGCACTGTGCTCAGGAGAGGGAAGGGAGGGCAGTTGCTTAAGTGATGGGAATAGAGTGTGATAAGTAAGTCGTGTATGAAAGAGAAGGCTCCAGGGGCTGCCAAGGCGGAGTGGAAGGGAGAGCAGATGTGTTGGGGAAAGATGAGGGTGAATTTAGTCCTGGCCATGTTGAATTGAGGTATCTGTAGAGATGTCCAGGAGGCAGGTGGATGGGAGCCCTGCATGGATATAGAGATTTGGGTGTCATCAGGGTGTAGATGGTCGTCAAAACCATGGGAAAAAATGAGCTGGCTATGGAAGGGTATATGGGGTGAGAAACTAGATCAGACAAGAACCCCACGGAAGACCAACAGGGAAACGGTGGATAGAGAAGGGAGAGACATTGACACTGAGAAGGAATGAACACTTAGAGAGATGGGGGAAACTAAGAGAAGACAGAGGCAGGAATGCCAAGGAATGAACATGTGCCAGGGAGGAGAGCAGAGTCTGCAGTGTCACATGCAGCTGAGAGGTCAAGGAGGACAAGGTGAGAGATATTCATTGGCTTTAACGATAAGGCGCTAAGTGATGGTCTTGGTGAGCACAGTGAGGGGAGGCATACATACCAGTGGCGGAGGCAGTGGATACAGAGGGAGGAAGGTAGCTGCAGGAGACTGTGGTTCCCACATGTCCAATGTGAACATGTGTGTGAGCTGGGCTTCATTGTGTGTGTGTCCATGCACACGAGCACATGCAGAGCTGCAGCTAAGAGGAGGGTGTGTAAGGGCAGCTGAGAGGCCTGTAGCAGGGGCTGTGGGCACCCCATGGACAGCCTTCACTTTACTTTTGTTAGCTTTTGAGAAACACCATGAAGGAAGACTCTGAAAATTCTAAGCACAGTTTAACCCTTTCATTGTCCAGTGAGAAAATGGAGGACAGCAGAGAGGGAAGAATTTGCTGTCAGGGCACAACCAGGACTTGAATCTGAGTCTCCAGAATTCTAGAGTGACCTTGGATAAAGTACATCTGAAATTCTTATTGGCCAATGAATTATCTACCAGTGACCCATCACCCCATTTTTTAAATAGTATCTTGCTCTGTTGCTCAGGTTGGAGTGCAGTGGTGTGATCATAGCTCACTGCAGCCTCACACTCCCAAGCTCCAGTGACCCTCCTGACTTAGCCTCCTGAGTAGTTGGGACTACAGGTGTGCACCACCACACCTGGCTAATTTTTTGATTTTTTGTAGAGATGAAGTCTCACTATGTTGCCCAGGCTGCACCCCAATTTTTAGCCACCTTTCCACATGTATATAAAGGTGAAATATGGATTTGAGATACAAAATTCAGACATTACAAAAACTTAATGAAAATGACTCCTGTTATCCTACCTCAGCCCCTCACAGACAACCACCACTAAGAGTTTGGTCTATATTTTTTTCTGTCTCTTTCCTTCCCACTTAACATTGTAAATTTTTTAAAAATTTGGGACAGGGTCTCACTCTCACTGCCCAGGCTGGAGTACAGTGGCGCAAACATGGCTCACTGCAGCCTCAACCTCCTGGGCTCAAACAATCCTCTTGCCTCAGCCTCCTGAGTTACTGGGACTGCAGGTGTGAGTGACTAATGTTTAAATTTTTTTTGCAGAGACACGGTCTTGCCATGTTGCCCAGACTGGTCTTGAACTCCTGGGCTCAAGCAATCCTCCTACCTCTGCCTCCCAAAGTGCCGAGATTACAGATGTGAGCCACCTAATGCACCCAGCAACATTGTAAATTTTTTTTTTTTTTTTTTTTTGAGACGGAGTCTCACTGTGTCTCCCAGGCTGGAGTGCAGTGGCGTGATCTCGGCTCACTGCAAGCTCCGCCTCCCGGGTTCACACCATTCTCCC
>NW_012101365.1:2074939-2082513 GCF_000951045.1 Mandrillus leucophaeus | reverse complement strand
AATAGAAACAGCTTTAGAAGAATTAGGGGAATGCCTGTAGCCCCAGCTACTTGAGAGGCTGAGGCAGAAGAATCACTTGAACCCAGGAGGCAGAGGTTGCAGTGAGTCGAGATTGCACCACTGAACTCCAGTCTGGGCGACAGAGTGAGACTCCATCACAAAAAAAAAAAAAAAAAAATCTTTTGAACTTGAATGAGGCTGGACATCTTTTCATATCCTTATTATCCATCTATATTCTTCCATGAACTATCTGTTCATCTCCTTTGCCTATTTGTTATTGAGGTGTACTTTTGACTAGTGGATTACTCAGTGAATTTTTTTTTTTTTTTTTGAGACGGAGTCTCTCTCTGCTGCCCAGACTAGAGTGCAATGGCGATATCTCGGCTTGCTGCAACCTCTGCCTCCTGGGTTCAAGCCATTCTCCTGCCTCAGCCTCCCGAGTAGCTAGGATTACAGGCACCTGCCATCATTCCCGACTAATTTCTATATTTTTGTAGAGACGGGGTTTCACCATGTTGACCAAGCTGGTCTCAAACTCCTGACCTCAGGTGATCTACCCGCCATGGCCTCCCAAAGTGCTGGGATTACAGGCATGAGCCACTGAGCCCGGTCACACCTGGCTAATTTTTATATTTTTAGTAGAGATGGGTTTTCATCATGCTAGCCAGGCTGGTCTCCAACTCTTGACCTCAGGTGATCCGTCTACCTCGGCCTCCCAACGTGCTGGGTTGACAGGCGTGAGCCACCGTGCCCGGTCACTCAGCGAATTCTTATTGGGCAATAATGACTGGCTTAATTAAAAAAAAAAAACCAAAGGCCTGGCAGCCTTTGTACCAAACTGCTAACACTGTTTACCTCTAGGGAGCAAGACGATGGGAAATGAGGAGGATATTTTCATTTTTATTTTATATCATGAGGTATTGTTTGGATTTTTACAAAGAACTTGCATTTCTTTTGTAATGAAGAAAATAATGCAGAGGAAATAACAACAACTAAACCTTTGGCCAGGATTATCATTGGCTGGAAATTCATGTTGGATGCAAGTTTTTATTGATAACAAGTTATTTTTTGGTTTATATGCAAACACTGTATATTGAATGCCTCCTATTTGGCTGGCATTGCCTAGGCACTTTCACAGATATTTCATCCTAACCCTCACAACAGCCCTATGAGGTAATAATTGGTCCCAGTTTACAGAGGCCTTGGGTGGGAGATTATTGCTTGATATACTTCTATTTGCCACACATTTTAGTTGGCAAGATGTTCTTATTGGCTGGTGATTCACTGGTCAAGAGCTCTCATTGGCCAGGAATTCCTATTTGTTGCTGTAAGATTCAAATAATCAAAATACTAGAATTTTTCCTCCACAGGAATGATGGGACCGGTGGCATAAGAGTGTAGGAAGGAGAGCCAGTGGGTCTCTCCCTTTGAAGCACCATTTGAGTTTGCATTGGTCAGCCCCACACAGGTGGGCGGGATGAGGTGGTGGAGGAGGAGACGCAGTGGTTATAAGTCTTCTCGCTTCCGTAGGATGAGCTTCCTCACGAGCGCTGTGATCTGGGGTCTGACCTCCTCCACTGACACAGTTGGGTCCCAAGCCCCTATCACCTTTCCATCTGGGGCTACAAGGTACTTCCAGAAGTTCCAGGTGGGCTCCTTCCCAGAAGTCTCTAGAGAAAAAGGAAGAAGGAGAGCAAAGTGTGCTACCCTGTGTACCCTCTCCCGGGATTTCACTCTCGGTGTCCATCTTTCCCTGGTGGCAGCTAATCCTGATGCCCAGTCCACACCCCGGACCACTCCAACCAGAATCTCTGTGGATGAGGCTCAGCCATCGGCATTTTTCTTTTCTTTTTTTTTTTTTTTTTTTTTTTTTTTTTTTGGAGACGGAGTCTTACTCTGTCACCCAGACTGGAGTGCAGTGGACGGATCTCAGCTCACTGCAAGCTCTGCCTCCCGGGTTCACGCCATTCTCCTGCCTCAGCCTCCCGAGTAGCTGGGACTACAGGCACCCGCCACCATGCCCGGCTAGTTTTGTTTTTTGTATTTTTTTAAGTAGAGACGGGGTTTCACCGTGTTAGCCAGGATGGTCTCGATCTCCTGACCTTGTGATCCACCCGTCTCGGCCTCCCAAAGTGCTGGGATTACAGGCTTGAGCCACCGCGCCCGGCCCATCAGCATTTTTCAAAAGCCCCCCTGGGAGGTTCCAAAGTGGGGCCAAGGTTGAGAACGACTGCTGTAGGATTCTGTGATGTGCTTGATAAAGTGGTATCAAATCCTCCTTTATTAATGACTTCGAACTACCGAATAATCTACACCCTATTCTCTAATTCAGTTTTAATGGTTTCCAAATGTTAGTCCATGGACTGGTTTCATCACAATCACTGGGGAGCAGGAGAGTGCTTAAAATAAAGATTCTTGGGCTCTGCTTCAGTAGGTCTCAGCCTTGTGCATTTTTAAGAGCTCCCTAGGTGCTTCTAAAAGCAAGGCCGGGTTTGATCTATAACTGTGCAAACTGGGAAGGAACTAATAAAAGAACACAAAGAAAAAAATAAACATTAGGACTGAGCCACAGAGCAAAACGCAAACCTGCCTCAGTAAGGGACCTTTTGTTTGCTGCACTGTTGCTTCTCATTTACTCCTCCAGGTGAATGGGTTGCAGGGTGGGGTGGTGGCAAGGGATACAAAGGCCACCAGAAGCACGGAGTGAGAAAAGGCAAAAATGGGGCCTCCAAGGGAGAAGGCCTGAGGGAAGAAACAGGGTCAGAACGATAACCTTAGCCCATGACCCCATTCTGCAGCTCTGAGGCTTCTGCAGCTGGAGAAGGGATCTAGTTCTCAAATATTAAGATCTGGTATTTTAGCTCAGAAGGTCTCCCTCCATGGCCTACACACTCCACCGCTGACTCAGGGTGGAGATGCCTGTCCGCCATCTTGGTCAGCTTTCTCCAGGCAGGTGGTATCCCCTGTCTATGCCTTGGTTTCTCCATCATATGTCCATAAACTCATCTAAATCACACTGACTTAAATGTCTCCTTCTAGGAGCCCCTGAATGTGAAAACAGGATCCCAGAAAAGTCCAAAAGAGTGACTTCTGAGGGAGAAGTGAGAGGCAGCACGTATGGAGATATTCTTAGGCAGGAATAACCCTCAGCTTGTACCTGCCTCCACTCTCCTCAAAGATTAGTGCTGGAACAAAGCATTAGTCCACCTGAGAGGATCAGGAAGGGGAAGGGCCTCAGGTCACCCAGCCAGCCAGTGGCTTCTGCTGCCCAGGGAGCCATGGCCTCAGCCAGGGAGGTGTGAGGGGATGAAGAGACCACAACTTACGGGCCAGGTACTTGAAGGCAGGATGGGCACCAGTACCGGTGACTGCAATCTTGCTAAACATGGGGAATGAGACACCGTAGGTGCGGCGGGCAAAGCTCTCAATCTCCTTGTTGCTGTCAGGCTCCTGTTGGCCAAACTGGTTGCAGGGGAAGGCGAGTACGTTGAAGTGGTGGGGACCCAGGTCCCGCTGCAGCTGCTGCAGGGCTCGGTAGTGCTGGTCTGTGAAGCCGCACTCGCTGGCCACATTCACCACCAGGGATACCTGTATGACAGAAACAAAACAAAACAAAGCCCAGACAAGCCAGTGAAGAGGCATGAACCTGTACATGCCCTGACACATCCACATATGTGACTCCCTCAACAGTTAATACTGCCTCACACATACAAGAACACTGTGTACACATGTGTAAATGTGTGTCCAGTGCTCTCACACATACACAAACACATGCACACAGACAGGCACATATGAAATCAAACATTCAGGGGCTTACAGGTATGTGCACACATACATGAACATCTGTGAACATAATTATACAACATACATAAATAGGTATGCACACGTGCCATGATACAAACATATGTTAGCAAACACCACACATGCCCACACACGCAG
Organism: Mandrillus leucophaeus; assembly: GCF_000951045.1. Taxonomy (NCBI): domain Eukaryota; kingdom Metazoa; phylum Chordata; class Mammalia; order Primates; family Cercopithecidae; genus Mandrillus; species Mandrillus leucophaeus. The sequence continues at coordinate 2,078,574 of NW_012101365.1, read as the reverse complement.
CACATCCACAGACAGAGGCACACATACTGGCGAGCACATAATGAGAGCTGATAAGAGGGGGTAAAAAGGCAGACCTGGGCTCAATTTTTGGCTCAGTCAGCTAGCACTCGCCACTCTGCACTGTGGTTGCCTGTATATGTGTCAGTCTCCCTTCTAGAATGTGAACCTACTGAGGGCAGGAGCTATGTCCACTTCATCTCTGGGCCTGGCATATGAAAAAGTCTAAGTTTCAGCTGAATGAGTAAGTGTGCACACAAACACAAACGCCTGCATGGGAACATAGACAGACACAGGTTTTCTTGAGAAAAGAACCCTCATCCCTTTTTGTCCCCCCCACCTCCAGAGAACCAATACCACTTTTTTTTGTTTTGTTTTGTTTTTGAGACAAGGTCCCTGGCTGGAGCAATGGCATGATCATAACAGGACATCCCCCCAACAGTTTGCAGTCTCAAACTTCTGAGCTGAAGTGATCCTCCTGCCTCAGCCTCTCAAATAGGTAGGACTACAGGCACATGCCATCACACCTGGCTAATTTTTTAATTTTTACTTTTGGTAGAGACAGGTCTCACCATGTTGTCCAGGCTGGACTCAAAAACTCTTGGCCTCAGGCAATCCTACCAACTAAGCTTCCCAAAGTGCTAGGATTATAGTCATGAACCACCATGCCTGGCCTACCACTTTCTTTTATCACTAGACTAATCCCTAAATTTATTAAAGACTTTAGGCAATAAATATAAAGCTGGCTAATGGACCTTGATTATAATAATGTGATTAGAATTTTGGCTCAAATGCTATGTTTTTAGCTTCTAGGTATATATTATTAAAGGATTTTAAACCCTACCCTGTGGTAGGCAGTCTAGCCCTATCCTCCATAATTGACATTTGGGTCAGATAATTCTTCGTTTTTAGGGAGATGTCCTGTTTATTCATTGTCAGATGTTTGGCAGCATCCCTGGCCTCTACCCACTAGATGTAATAAAAAATGTCTTGACAATAAAAAATGTCTCCAGGCATTGCCAATTGTACCCTAAAGGGAGTAATCACCCCTAGTTGAGAACCACTGGGCTAGATGATTGAACTACTGAGCTGTACCTCCTGTACCCTATCTCCACCAGGTAAGAAAGGATCCATGCCTGGGGCCACTGGCTATTAGAACAACCTCCTCAGTTTGAGGTCAGCATACACCATAATCTGCCTGGAATGGTGAAAACTGGGATTCTTAACTCCCTTCCTCAGTTAGGGTTCTTCCTTTTTTTCCCCCTGATGGATCCTTGGGCAATGAGAACATTAAAGCCTTTTTTTTTTTTCTTTAAGATGGAGTCTTGCTCTGTCACCCAGGCTGGAGTGCAGTGGCATGATCTTGGCTCACTGCAACTTCTACCTCCCGGATTCAAGCAATTCTCCTGCCTCAGCCTCCCAAGTAGCTGGGATTACAAGCATACGCCACCATGCCTGGCTAATTTTTGTATTTCTTTAGTACAGACGGGGTTTCACCATGTTGGCCTGGCTAGCCTCGAACTTCTGACCTTGTGATCTGCCTGCCTCAGTCTCCTAAAGTGCTGGGATTACAGGCGTGAGCCACTGCATCTGGCCAAAGCTTGCTTACTTTTAACTCACACCTTGCATGTCTGCCCACTCTTTTGGAAGGGGAAAATCTGGCTTCTAGTTCCATCCCTGAAACCGAAAAGCTTGGTCCTTAGAAACTAAAACACAGACAGACACACCCAAGTACACAATTAATTTACATATGTACATATACAAGCAGAGACACAGACTCAGATTTGTACACAGAAGAAGTAAACAAATAAACCATTCATAAACACACACACACACACACACACACTCTACACTCAGCCCTACCAGTACATACATAACCCCACACATTCCCAAGTGGTCAGCCATTCATCCATACTGGTCTAAATAACTATAGTCCCAGTTAGCCTGAGGGCATCAACCATATCAATCTTGCTCAAGGCTATGTCACCAGAGCTGGACCCAGTGTCAGACATGTAGTTGGAGCCAGTAAATGTTTGTAGGTGAAGGAATGAGCATATTGCCCAAGCAGCAGGCCTAGCTTGGGTTAACTCAGCACCAATTACAGCTTTTCTGGATTACTGGTTTACTGCTGAACTTGGCAACTAAGAGCATAGACTCTGGAGCTGGACTGTCTGGGTTCAAATTCTAATTCTCTTACTAGTTGTGTGACCTTCTTCTATTTTGGTCTTAGCACTTACTACTACTAGGAATTACCTTGTGCATTTCTCAGTTCCTTGTTTATTATCTCTTTCTTCTCCTCAACCCATGTAAGCTCCATTTAGCGGAAACGTATCTGTTTTGTTCACCACTGTATCCCCGGGGGCTGACCTAGTATCTAGTTAGTATACAGTAGGTGTTCAATAATGAACAACGAATTAACAAGTAGCAGAGCTGATCAGACGCTAAACCTGAGGCTCTCTGGTGAGCTGCCCTAGAGAGAACAGGAGGCCTGAATTGGAATGGGCCCTGTTCTTGGTTCTTTGTCCAGAGTTCTAAATGAAGTTCCTGCTGGGATCCACCAAACACAGGTGCAGAGCACTCCAGAGTTTACTAAGTGCATCCACATCCACGCCGTCATCTCATTTGAAACTCACGACACTCTGGGGGACAGTCAGGACAGGGATTACTGCCCCCAAGACTCCCAGCATAATCGAAAATTTCAAGGCTTATAGAGTACTGGTCTTCACTAAAGATGGTGTTGCTCCCAGGAGAAAAATGTTGACATCCATTTTTGTGTGGTTCATCCAAAACTGGACGCTGGCCCACCTGTTCATTAGATTTCAACTCCCCAGCCATTTCACACAAGAGTCCCCAGGTCTATCCTGAAGAGGTCCACTCTGGGAGTTCTTCATTGCACATGTGACATCCAGGCCTCTCAATGTAGTGTTCAAGGTCCCGCCTGGTCCCTTGCCAATCCTTTCAGCCTCATCTTCCACCACTCTTAGCCTCCAGCTTTAGACTCTTTGAAGCACAACAGCTGCAACTCCTGGCCCCACCACTCACCACCCTTCTTTCTGTTTGCTTCTTAGTCTTGCTAAAATCCACTCGTGTTCAAAGACTCAACCCAGATACCCTTCCTCTCCGAAGTCTTCTCTGAGCTTAGGTTCCCTCTTGGTAAGGAGGGGGCAATTAGCCTGGATGACTCTTAACTGTGCCCCTGAGCTGCCATCTAAAGACTTGGCCTAGAGAGGACCCCGGATGTGGCTGTGGGGTTCTCTTCCAGACCCCGTCTTTCTAGTGTAGTGTGACCTTGTGCGAATGCCTGCCCTCTCTGGGTCTTTGTGCCCTCTCCCAAGGATGATCCGTGTGAGGTCTCCGTACATCTGAAATAACACCCTCTGCCCTGCACATTCATCTCCACAGTGTTCTTCAGTGGACTCCGAATCAGCCACTCCCCGTTTCAGATGCGGAAAGTGGGGAGGAGAGAGGGAAAGGCCGCACGATGTTACGTTTACTTTTTCCACCCGTGAATGGCAAAGGCTGGGCAGTGGTGCCCGGCCTCTCGGCGAAGGTCTGGACCCCGCTGCCCAAAGCTGCCGGTGGCAAAGTGGGCGCCGACTGCAAGCGCTTTGGGTTCCTCCGCGCCAGGGCCGTGCCAC
>NW_012101365.1:2040119-2074469 GCF_000951045.1 Mandrillus leucophaeus | reverse complement strand
GACCCGCAAGGCAGGACGCGCCCCGTTCTGGTTCTCCTCCGCAGGCGGTGGATGTCTGGCTCTGGACCTCAGTTTCCCCGTCTGTCCTGAGGCAGCTACCCCCTGCCCCGGACCCCAGAGCCAGGGTTTCAGGATTCTGTCCCCTTAGACCGGAGTTCGTTTCAGTTAGGCTCCCTCTTGTCCCAGGATGCAGCGACTTGGCAGGGAAAGGGAGGCAAAAATCTGAGAGCTGAGCTTCTCATTCGTGCAGTGGCCTTAGGCTGGTCTGGTCACACGCCAACTCCGACCTCAGTTTCTCCACATGTTAAGTGGAGCTAACCCCCGTTCTTGATCCACCTAGTCAGTATAGGATGGAAGTAATAGAAAAACGGATGCGAAACACTTTTAACAGTTGAATGGTGTCTGGAAACTTCAGGTGAATGAATGCGTGTTCCCTGAAAGTGATGGCTGGGAGAAGGAGAAGAGAGGACCGAGGGCCTGTTGAAGGTTAGGTTCCTGGAAGCAGATTCTGAGATGGAGATTGGAGTGCAGGATGTTTATGAGGGAGCACCGTTGGGATCAACGCGTGGAAAGGATGGGAGGGAATGGGAGTGGCAGAGGGGGAAAGTAGTGAGCTCCATGCGGGCCCCAAGACAGTCTTAGCTGACTCGACAGGGACTCTGGAGCTAGAGTAGCCCATCAGATGAGCTAAGATGGTCAGGTCACCCTGCCTTTATCAGTCCTTGGATGTGGGGCCACCTGGCAAGGGGTGCAACAAGGGCCAAGATGGCCCTGTCTGTGGAGAAGCTGACACTAAAGGCTTTGTGCTAACAGCACTCCTAGCAGCCGGTGTCTGTCCTAAGTCCTCAGTGATGGGGGAGCTAGTCAGCACATCACAATGTCTCCCCTGCTCAGAAAACCCCTGCTGAGCCCATGAAATGTCAAGCATGGGGCTGGATCCTGTACTTACAGGCTGTGAGTTTTTTCCAGAAACTCACAGGCTGGTGTGAGAGAAACCAGGTAAACTGCAGATTTCATGTAATGTGGTAAGGGCTAAGCACTCCTGTGATCATTCAACAAAAACTTCTTGAGCACATTTTCTATGCCAAGTTTTGCTTTAGGTGCCTCTTAGGCAGGGATGAACAGGAGGGGCATGATCTCTATCCAGGGAGACACGGGAATTAAATAATTTATAAATAGTTTTAAAATATTTAAATTAAATAATTTATAAATATAAAATTACTATTGTGAGTACCACCTAAACTAGCCTGGAGGGCCAAGGAGGGCTTTCCAGAAAAAGGGAGATTTGAGCTGAACGCTGAAGAATGAGTAGAAATTGGCCAGAATGAAGCAAGGTACAAGTGCAAAGGTCCTACGGGGAAAGGAACATGGTGCATTGAGTAACAGAGAAGGCTCCTTTGATTGGAACAGAGAGGACAACGGATGAGGGGGGAAGGCGGAGAGGCAGGCACGAGTGAGATCACACAGAGCCTAGTAGGCCACAGTAAGGGCTATGGTCTTTAAACCAAGAAATGAAGGTTCTTTTCAGCAGGGATGTATCACTGTGAGTCTTATGTCATAGAAAGATCTCTTTCGACAGGGCCCAGTGGCTCACACCTGTAATCCCAATGCTTTGGGAAGTCAAGGCTGGAGGATTGCTTGAGGCCAGGCGTTCACAACCAGCCTGGGCAACATAGCAAGAATTGTCTCTTAAAAAAATTTAAAAATTAGGCAGGGTGCAGTGGCTCACGCCTGTAATCCCAGCACTTTGGGAGGCCTAGGCAGGCAGATCACCAGGTCATAAGATCGAGACCATCCTGGCTAATGCAGTGAAACCCCATCTCTACTGAAAATAAAAAAAATTAGCCAGGTGTGGTGGCACACGCCTGTAGTCCCAGCTACTTGGGAGGCTGAGGCAGGAGAATCGCTTGAACCCAGGAGGCAGAGGTTGCAGTGAGCAGAGATAGCGCCACTGCACTCCATCCTGAGTGACAGAGTGAGATTCTGTTTAAAAAAAAAAAAATTAACAGCCTTGTGCAGTAGCATGTGCCCGTGGTTCTAGCTATTCAGGAGGCTGAGGCAGGAGGATTGCTTGAGCCCAGGAGTTCAAGGTTTCAGTGAGCTATGATCACACCACTGCACTCCAACCTGGGTGACACAGACACTATCTCAAAAAAACAAAAAAAACAAAAAATCCTTCTGGCTGTTCTGTGGAGTGGATAGGAAAGGGCAAGAGCAGATGTGGTCCAGATGTTGGAGTCGACGTAGCTCCAGGGCTACCTCTTAGAGGCCCAGAGGCAGTTGCTACTTAGCCTGAGCAGCCAGGCAAGGCCTTCTGGAGGTGTGAGGTGACACTGGAGTTATATCTTGAAAGAGGAATGGGAATTCTCTAGGAGGATCAGGGCAACAATGTCAGACTGAAAGAGCAGTATCTATGATGGCACAGAGTCTGAGAGAAGTGCTTGGCTGTTTGAGGTGAGAAGGGGTGTGGGGCAGATGCGATTGGAAGGTTCATCAGGATAGAAAAGGGCCTTGAGTGCCAAGTCACTCTCTAGAGTGTGGCAAGCAAAGGTGCCCCTGCCCGTCCTGCTCCTTCTTCCCCATCTCTTGTGGGAGCCTTAAGCCTGTGATGGGTCCTACAGCTATTAAATGGTTTCTTCTTCTCTCTCTGCCCTGTGGAACCAATGGGCTCTCTTCCTGCCACCTGTCCCTTTCACTCAGCCCCTTCTCGAGTGTCCAGTAACCAGGAGTTCTCAAATTCTACTTCATATAACTTGGAGTGTTGCAAGTTTGGCCAAGCTATTTCCTGTTAAAATCCAGATAGATGAGCCGGGCGTGGTGGCTCACACGTGTATACATAATTAGCCGGAGTGGTGGCACATGCCTGTAATTCCACCTACTCAGGAGGCTGAGGCAGGAGAATCGCTTGAACCAGGAGGCAGAGCTTGCAGTGAGCCAAGATCACGCCATTGCACTCCAACATGGGCAACAAGAGTGAAACTCCGTCTAAAAAAAAAAAAAAAAAAAATTCCGGATAGATGGGCATTTCTACCAAGCAGGGGAAGAAAAAGTTAAATATTTCTCAGCTGTAACTTTCTTTCCTGGGCACTTTTCTCCTTTCCTATTTATGCTTCAAAACCCAGCTCATATGTGAAAAAGATACTTGCTCATGCATATTTATAGCAACACAATTTGTAATTGCAAAAATGTGGAACCAACTGAAATACCCGTCAATCAACGAGTGGATAAAGGAAATGTGGCATACTACATACGATGGAATACTAGTCAGCCATAAAAAGGAATGAATTAGTCAAACCAATACCCTGAGCCCTATGCAAATCAGACACCACCTCCTCCAGCCTCCTCATGTAACTGGCTGGTTTCTGCTGTACTCAGGGTTTCCTCTCTCGGCTTTGGAGCACCCCCACCTCTGACTCTGTACAGGGGGAGCTTCTTCCTTCTCACTTGCCTTTTGGGAGAGAGAAAGAATAGAAACTAAAACTAATAATACAAAACCTATAGTACTTTACTTTTTGTCACTCAGGCTGAAGTGCAGCGGCACAATCTTGGCTCACTGCAACCTCTGCCTCCCGGGTTCAAGTGATTCTGCGCCTCCGCCTCCTGAGTACCTGGGATTACAGGCGCCCACCACCATGCCCAGCTAAATTTTTTTGGTATTTTTAGTAGAGACTGGGTTTCACCATATTGGCTAGGCTGGTCTCAAACTCCTGGCCTTAAGTGATCCTTCCACTTTGGCCTCCCAAAGTGCTGGGATTATAGACGTGAGCCACTGCGCCCAGCCAACGTGTGCTTTACATGGCATTAAGCAGGGGAGAGGGTAGAGTAGTATGGTACTAGAGTAAGGAGGGATTGTAACTTTAATTTGAATGATCAGGAAGCCTCACTGAGAAAATGGTATATGGGCAAAGACCTAAAGAATGTTAGAGAGCAAAGCAGAAGAGCAGTCTCGGTATAGGAAGCAGCAAGTACAAGGGCCTGGAGGCAGGAGCAGGCACGATGTGTTTGCTGAACAGCAACGAGTCTAGTGTGGCTGGAGCAGAGTGAGCAAGGGGAAGAGTAACAGAAGATGACATCAGAGAGGTAAGGAATGGGTACACAGCTACTGTAGCATCTTACAAGCCATTGTGAAGACTGTGGCTTTGACTCTGAGTGGGATGGGAAGCCACTTAAGGGTTTTAAACAGGGAATGGACATTTCTAATTTATGTTTTAACAGAATCATTCTGACTGCAGTACTGAAATGAGGAAAGTAGTCAGGAGGCTATTGCAGTAATCCTCATAAGGGGACATGTGGGCAGTGGAGGTGGGGAGAAGTAGATTCTGAATATATTTTGAAAGTAGAGTCTGGGTGGCGTGGTTCATGCCTGTAATCCCAACAAGAATCTCTTGATGCTAGGAGTTCAAGACCAGCCTAGGCAATATAGTGAGACCCTGTTTCTACAAAAAAAAAAAAAAAAAAAAAGGTAACCAGGCACAGTGGTGTGCACCTGCAGTCCTAGCTACTTGGGAGACTGAGGCAGGAGAATCGCTTGAGCCTAGGAATTTGAGGCTGCAGTAGCATGATTACTTCACTGCACTCCAGCCTGGGAGATAGAGTGAGACTCTGTCACTAAAAATAAAAATAAAGGTAGGGTGCAGTGACTCATGCCTGTAATCCCAGCACTTTGGGAGGACGAGGCGGGCGGATCACCTGAGGTCAGGAGTTTGAGGCCAACATGGCAAAACCCTATCTCTACTAAAAATACAAAAAGAAGCTGGTCATGGTGGCACATGCCTGTAATCCCAGCTATTCAAGAAGCTGAGGCAGGAGAATCACTTGAACCTGGGAGGCAGAGTTTGCAGTGAGCCAAGATCGCGCCACCATACTCCAGCCTGGGCAACATCATGTTGGAAGCTCAAAATCAACCAGGGTGGGAGTATTACACCACACATTAGCAAATGTTACCTATCAGGGGTTGATTTATTGTTTTGTTTATTGCCTAGACTTAAGAAAGTAATGGAAAAATGTTAAAAATATAATAAATGTTAAAAATAAAAATAAAGAAAGAAAGTAGAGGCAAAAGGATTTCATGATAGGTGGAATACAGGGAATGAGAGAAAGACAGGAGTCACAGATGACTTAAAGGTTTTTGGCCAGAGCAATTGGAAGGATAGAGTTGCCATTAATTGGGATGAGGATGCTCGTAGGGGGAACTGGTTCGGGAGGGAAAATCAAGAGTTCAGTTTTGGACATGTTAAGTTTGAGTTGCCTATTAGCAGTGGTAAACATTTACAAATTGACTTTCCAGGAGAAGAAGGTGCGTGTGTGTGTGTGTGTATAATAAGTGTATTATAAGGTTTACTGATATAAATGATGCATAGCACACAATTCACAAATAATAAAATATATAGTACTTCTTATTGTAAATTCCATATGGCCAATTTATTCCCACAGAATGTTTTAATTGATGTTTGCCAAACTCTTATATCTATAGCCAACTAATGGTTGCAGTTGCTGAACATGTATAATTCCAAGATTAATGTTGGTTGATATTTTTATTTCCATTAATAGTAAGATGAAAGCAAAACAATGGAGATATATGCCAGAACAAGGATAAAGTCAATAACAAGAGGGCTTTCTTTGTAGAATCTGAGAGTAGTTTCCAATACCAGAAGAATATTTACACTAATTTTTGTGTTATTCACAAAGTAATGGCTATAGACACAATATACTCTCGATTTAATCTGTATTATTAACATTTTTTCCATTACTTTCTTAAGTCTAGGCAATAAACAAAACAATAAATCAACCCCTGATAGGTAACATTTGCTAATGTGTGGTGTAATACTCCCACCTGGGTTGATTTTGAGCTTCCAACATGATGTTACTAAACGTAGAGTTAGGAAGAGATGTGAGAATAGCACACCATTAGGTAGTATTTCCACAATACAGATAGAATAGACATCAATAAACTTGAGAGCACAGAAAATCATAAAATAGAGTAAAACAATTAGAACGTGATGAGTTTCGAATATTACCTTTCTTTTTAACATAATTTCTTTAATTTTAAAAATATAACTTAATTTTTAGGAATGGCTGTGGTTAGCAAGAGGCTGGCAAAGTCCTGGAAACATAACAATTGACTGTAGGAGCTGGTTCCAGACACCATTCCTATCTCTAGTATGGTTGGATATATGAGTCAGGAATTGGAAGAGATCTAAGGCAAGATATAATTTTGGGAGTGGGCCGGGCACGGTGGCTCACACCTGTAATCCCAGCACTTTGGGAGGCTGAGGCAGGTGGAACATCTGAGATCAGGAGTTCGAGATCAGCCTGGCCAACATGGCAAAACCCAATCTCTACTAAAAATACAAAAATTAGCCGGGCGTGGTGGCAGGCACCTGTAATCCCACCTACTCCGGAGGCTGAGACAGGAAAATCACTTGAGCCTGGGAGGGGGAGGTTGCAGTGAGCTGAGATCATGCTATTGCACTCCAGCCTGGGTGACAGAGTGAGACTGTGTCTCAAAAATAAATAAATAAATAAATAAATAAATAAATAAATTTGGGAGTGGACAGCACACAGAGTATTTAAAGCCATGGTACTAGATGATGATGGTGAGTTGGAATAGAGAGAAAAGAGAACCAAGGATAGCCCTTGGGACTCTGGCATTCAGCACCAAGGAGATGAAGACACGAGGGAGCCAGAAAAAGACACTGAAAAAGAGGAGCCACAGGAAGGACCAAAAAAACCCAAAAGAATGCCATGTCATGGAGGCCAAGTAACGAATTTGTTCCCGAATGGAAGAGAGTGATTAACTGGTAAAATGCTGTTGATAAACCTAGGAAGATTAGGACTGAGACCTGAACATGGGATTTAGCAATTTATCCTTCAACCAATAAAGGGAATTAAACAGACAAAATCACATTTCCGTGCCTCTTTGCCATTCCTCATCTGCTCCCCCTGCCTATATTGTTTTCCCGTCCTTGAGCTTACAGCAAGTTCCTATAGGGCTTCCTGGTTTTATCCATCAGGGCCTCAATAGGAAACAGATGACACACTCAGATTAGGGGAATTTGAGGAAGGCTCATTTACACAGGGACAAATTTCCATTGTGTGGGTGGGGTGTAGGAGAAGACAGGGATAGTTCAGGAACCTATCTGAACTGTTAACATCCCTTGACCTGAATGAATGGGCAGAGGGAGGAGAGATTATGGAAGCTGGAAAAAGAGTCCTGTATACCAAGCCATCTTGAAAGGGGCAGTTCTCTCTCTTTTTTTTTTTTTTAGACAGAGTCTTTGTCACCCGGGTTGGAGTGCAGTGGCGTGATCTCAGCTCACTGCAACTCCGCCTCCTGGGTTCAAGTGATTTTCATGGCTCAGCCTCCTAGAGGCTGTTACTTTCAAAGGAGAATCACAGCCAGCCCAAGGTAAACTTGCAGGGAAGGAGCTAGGAAGTTAATTCATCTCCTCTTTCTCACCAATCTCATTCAGGGATGTTGGCTGGTACCTGAGTGGAAGCCAGGGAGCAAAGGAGCCCATTAATGTCAGCTGTACAGGTTCAGTGTACCAAGCAGACAGTGGGGGTGGACAGTGGATCCAAAGAGTCAGACAGAAGGTGTCCACACAAACCCAACTCAGAAAACAGCTTTTCTCTGAGGCTTTTCTCAACACCTTTATTTAGGTAGTTAGTTGCCCCGATTCTATGCTTTCCTTTTCTTATTTTTTTATTTTTTAGAGACTGTGTTTCACTCTGTCACCTAGGCTGTAATGCAGTTGTGTTACCATAGCTCACTGCTGCCATCAACTCCTGGGCTCAAGCAATCTTCCTGCTACAGCTTCCCGAGTAGCTGGGACCACAGGAATGGGCCACCACACCCAGCTAATTTTTTTTCTGTATTTTCAGAGGTTGGGAGAGGGGTAGTCTCACTATGTTGTCCAGGCTGGTCTTGAACTCCTGGCCTGTCTCGGCCTCTCGAGTAACTGAGATTAGATTACAGGCACCAGCCATCGAACCCAATTTGTGCTTTCATGTAATGTAGCACTTATCATACTGTATTGCAATGATCCACAATACTGGCTGCACCTTAGAATCAATCACCTGGGGAACTTTTTAAAAACACTTAATGTCCAGGCTCCACCCTAGACCAGCTGAATCAGGAAGTCTGAGGATAGGGTCCCAGCACTATGTATTTTAAAAATACCCCAGCTGATTTTAAGGTGCAGTCAGGATTGATAATCACTGTCGTGATGTCATTGCCTATCTACCTGTATGTTACCTTGAGGAATTTGTAGCTCTTTGAGTGCAGGACCATGTTTGATTCAAACCTGTCACTAACCTGCAGCATGGGACCTTGTACAGGGCGGATGCTCAGGACGTGAAAGTTCACGTTAAAGAGTATTACGATTTTAATTTTTATGTAATTTTGTTATGATTGTGGTATGTATATCATCTAGGGCATTGTTTTTCAAACTATGAGTTACAACCCATTAGTAAGTCATAGAATCAACTTAGTAGCTTCGACTAGCATGGAAAGAAATTGAATAGAAAAGTCAGAGAATGTCCTATATGGGAAGGGTTAGTGTAGTATTGTGAAACACACACGTGTAATCCAGGATACAATGTAAACTACACTTCTCCTGTGGGTTTCATTCAAAGTGCTTGAAATTCACTGACCTAGGACAAATAATATAACTGTGCTTGTGTTTTGTTATCTTTAAAGTGGGGATAATAATAGTACCTTCTACCTCATGGCATTGTAATGAAGATTAGATGAGCTATCATATGTAAAGTACTTGATGTCCAGCACAGAGTAAATAATCAACAGTAGCCATTAATATTGCCCAACAACAAACATTTGTAACAAGTAGAATATAAAATTGTATTCATGCCGTAGTTACTGCTGTACAATATTATGCACGCAGATAGACAAGCATGATTTATCTTACTATATTACATCAGTTATTATTGGTAAACGCTATGGCAATAAATAAGCTTTTACAAATAGGAAGCAGTGTACCCAACTTATTTTCTTGAGGCTAGGAATATTTTGGGGCCTGATTAGAGTGGTGGAGGTGCTGTCTTAGATTCTATCTAAGGCTACATCCTATTAATATCTTTACTGCATTTGACCGGTGCCCACAAGCTATCTCTGCACCTGCTCTTGGAAAATTAACACAGCTCTGTTTAGAGGCCCTAGTGGGGAGGGACTCAGCAGGCCTTAGTTATTTAAGTATCTAAAGCACTTAGCACCATGCCTGGCACTCAATAAATGTGGGCTAAATTAAATTGAACTGTTGATAACTGTTGCGTGACCTTGATCAAGTCACTCCCACTCTCTGGACCAGATTTTCCTGTATGTAAAATAAGGGAGGTTGCATGGAAGGTTAGAAGTAGAAGACACCTCTGATTTTACAGATGGGGAAGCTGAGACTCAAATAGGGGAAGGGACTTGCCTAAGTTCAAACCTGAGAGAGAGAGAGAGGTTACAGCTGAAATCTCCCCACTCAGTGGTAGAGCACTTTGGATTGTCAAATATAATAGTAGCATTGTATTGTCAATCCAATTCTGTAGTCCTGGGAGCAGTTAGAAGCAACAAACTAAAGATACACATAGCAGCAGGGATGGATTGAAAAAATGTAGTGTGGTATGCAAAAGTAAAATACAGAATGATATATATAACTGGGTACCATTTATATAAATGTAAAATATGTGCACACAGAATGAAAATGCATATTTTGCAAGAACAACATAAATGGCTACACAATAAACACATTAGAAGAGTTGTCTGTAGGAATAGGGAGAGGAAAGGGAATGAAAGGCAATAAGTTGGGCCCAGTGCAGTGGCTCATGCCTATAATCCTAGTGCTTTGGGAGGCCAAGGCAGGAGGATCACTTGAGGCCAGGAGTTTGAGACCAGCCTGGGTAACATAGTGAGACCCTGTCTATACAAAACATTAAAAAATTGAGCCAGGTGTGGTGGCACATGCCTGTAGTCTCAGCTACTTGGGAGGCTGAGGCAGGAGGATCGCTTGAGCCTGGGAGTTCAAGGCTGCAGTGAGTTATGATGGCCACTGTACTCCAGTCTGGATGATAGAGCAATAACTCATCTCTAAAAAAATAAACAAAAGGTGGAGGGCCAGACGTGGTGGCTCACACCTGTAATCCCAGCACTTTGGGAGGCTGAGGCAGGCGGATCACCTAAGGTCGGGAGTTCGAGACCAGTCTGACCAACATGGAGAAACCCCATCTCTACTAAAAATACAAAATTAGCCGGGCATGGTGGCACATGCCTGTAATCCCAGCTACTCGGGAGGCTGAGGCAGGAGAATCACTTGAATCTGGGAGGCGGAGGTTGTGGTGAGCGGAGATCGTGCCATTGCATTCCAGCCTGGGCAACAAGAGCGAAATTCAAACTCATAAAAAACAAAAAACAAAACAAAACAAAAAAACATGGGAGGAGGGCAAATAAAAAAAGAAAGAGGCCTTTGAGGCCAAAGGATACAGTGTGCTATGAATTAAGAAATATGTTTATCTCAATTCTCTGTACCTGAAGTTGAAAAATAAAATAATATAAGCTATGTTTCTCGTGGATTTTTTTCTATTATTATGTATAAAAGGAAAGCAGGTAAGTTCTGAAATGGATTTCTAAAAATCCCTTCCTCTTCTCTTTGGCCTCTACCCTCCTTTGGGCCTTGACTTCTCTTACCTGGACTCCTGAAACACTTTTTTTTTTTTCTTTGAGACAGTCTCCCTTTGTTACCCTGGCTGGAGTGCAGTGGCACGATCTTGGCTCATTGCAACCTCCACCACTCGGGTTCAAGCGATTCTTCTGCCTCAGCCTCCCCAAGTAACTAGGACTGACAGGCACATGCCACCACGCCTGGCTAATTTTTTTGTTGTTGTTGTATTTTTAGTAGAGACAGGGTTTCACCATGTTGGCCAGGCTGGTCTTGAATTCCTGACCTCAGGTGATCTGCCTGCCTCGACCTCCCGAAGTGCTGGGATTACAGGTGTGAGCCACCATGCCTGGCCCCAATGAGAAGTCCTTTCTTTGTGCCCCCACACCCCTGTGTATTTATCATGCAGTGTTGTAAATTTCTGTTTACCTAATATGCAGAATTTGGCACATGATAGATATTCAAAAATATTTTTTTAAAAAACTTCTTATTGACATATAATATGCATACAGCAAAGTTAAGATATTGCAAGCATATGGCCTTAATAAACTTTGCAAAGTGAACACACCATATGACATGCATTCAGATTTTTTTTTGGGGGGGGCGGTTGGGGACAGGATCTTGCTTTGACTCCCAGGCTGTGGTGCAGTGGTGTGATCATGCCTCACTGCATCCTCAGTCTCCCGGGTTCAAGTGATCCTCCCGCCTCAGCCTCCCAACTCCCCAGTCATTGGGACTATAGGTGCTTGCCACCACACCCGGCTAATTTTTGTATATTTTGTAGAGACAGGGTTTTGCCGTGTTGCCCCGGCTGGTCTCGAACTCCTGGGCTCCAGCAAATCCACCCGCCTTGGCCTCCCAAAGTGCTGGGATTACAGGTGTGAACCACTATGCCTGGCCTACCCCCAGAATTATAAACAGAATATTTCCAGGACTCCAGAAGGCTTCCTCATGCTATTTCCAGTCACTACTTCCCAAGACCCCAGTCCTGATTTCTGAAAACATAGATTAGTTTGGCCTGTTTTTTATTTTATCTAAATAGAATCATATAGAATGTACTCTTTTCTATTTGGCTTCTTTCACTTATTATATGTTTCGCTCATCAATATTCCATATTTTTGCGTGTAATTGTACATTGTTCATTCTCTTGCCATATGTATGCTATTAAATTGTGCAAATATGCTACAACTTGTTTAACCATTGTACTGTCGATGGGCACTCAATACATATTTCTTGGATGAATGAAGAAATCTGTCCATCCTGCTACACTGTGAGTTCTTTGAGGAATGAGATAGGGTTTTATTCATTTCTAAGTCCTCGATGTCTAGCATGGGGCCTGGTACTTGGTGGGAGCCCAGTGAGAATCTGAGGAATGAACTGATGTACGATTCCCCTGAGCCTTTGTAATTAACTGGTCATTTCCCCATCCTCGGTGGGGCCCCAGCTTCAGATCCCTGGGTGATGCAGGTGAGTTGCTAGGCAACAGCATGAGGTTGGCTCTGGGGTCACAGTGGAGAGTGTGCTGCTGAGGCCAGCCTGATGGTAATTGGAAACACTTCTATTCAGCAGCCTCTGGTTCTTCCTCTCCAGCCCATCCCCTCCTGCCGGTCCCCTCCCCCTACAGTTGCAAGAAGGATTGTTTTAAAACAGGCATCAGATCCCTGTACTTCCCTATTCTAAAATCTCCTGGCTCTCATGGAAGAAACCAAGGTTTAGAGAGTTAAAATAACTTGCCAAAAGTCCAGAAAACAAAGTTCAGAATCAAACCCAGGTTTGTCTAAGCTCTTTCCACTATTTTGATTTTGGAAAAGTTGAATTTGAGGTCCCCACTGGTGGAGAGATCCAAGCTGGACTCTACTGGGGTCACCCTGCTGCTCTCCCCAGCAAAGTTTTCCATGGAGTAGGTGCTGCAATAACAAACAAGAGCCCGGAGGCCAGGAGGACAGTTTCCCATGGGAGAAAGGATAACCTTGAAGGTTCTCTCCAACTTGGTATCTGAAATTTAGGATTGGTGGGCTTTGATCCATAGAGCAGCAGCACCAGAACCCCAGAGCCTCTCTGATCCCCAAAAGGCACAACAGATCAGTAAGCACTCGACCCAAACTATAGGAAGAAAGGAAGGCTGTCAGAAAAGGATTCCAGGACAAGGGGATATTTTGAACAATGACTAGGAGGCAGCCAGGTAGAGACAAGGGGAACGTGATGGAGGCAGTTCAAATGACATGTGATGTGGGTTTAGGAGAGATTTAATAATCTGCTTGAAGCCTACTTTTCTGGGTGAAAATGTTACCAGTTGAAGGTATCCAAGTTCTTGGTGTCTTGAACAAAGAATTGGACAAAATGCACAAACAAAGCAAGGAAAGAATGAAACAACAAAAGCAGAGATTTATTGAAAACGTACACTCCAAGGGGTGGGAGCAGGCCCAAGCGCAGGGGCTCAAAAGCCCCTTTACAGAATTTTCTGGGATTTAACTACCCTCTAGAGGTTTCTCTTTGGTTACTTGGTGTACATCCTATGTAAATAAATTAGTGGCCCACAATCAGTCTGATTGGTTGTGAAAAGCAACCAGTCAGAGGCTGAAGTGAAGTTACAAAATTAACACTTCTATGCAAACAAATACTTGGCCCGAAATTAGTCTGACTGGTTGCACAAAGCAACCAACCAGAGGCTGAAGTGAAGCTACAAAGTTACGCTCCTATGCAAACGTCTGATTGGTTGCAGAAATACTTTCAACTTTCCAACTGCCACACAGAAAAAAAGGCGGGGCGGGGGGGTGGTTTGCAAAGGGATTAGCCTCCAGTCCTTTTGTTACTTAGGTATGGAAAGTTGGGGTTTTCCTTTTGATTTGGTTCCAGGAAGTCAGCATGAATCTGCCTTAGGTTCCCTGCCTCCAGGCCCTATTCTCCTGCCTCAAAATTACAGTTCTTTCAAGAATTCATCCATTCATTCATTTATTCCACAAATATTTATTGTGAGCCATGTACCCTATGCTTCAACCACACTGAAGTTCTTATTTCTTCACATATAATGAACAGAAACTCTATCTCCCTCCAGCTTTTGCATACATACACAGTTCCATGGAAAGCCATGACATTAAGTCTGTAATCTGCATGTAGAATGGGGAAAGGGCATGTGAAAGCAGGCTTCCAGGAGGAAGTGTCACTCCAGCTGATACTAGAAAGATGTGTGGTTTTACTCAGGTCAGGAAAGGGGAAGAGGGAACTGGTCTAGAGAGAGGAACGACACGTGTAAAGGCAAGACACCATGGTGCATTTGGACAAGCAAAAGAAGCTTCTCATGGCAAATTTTTACACACTCTTTAAGCCTCCACTGAGGCCGGGCGCGGTGGCTCAAGCCTGTAATCCCAGCACTTTGGGAGGCCGAGATGGGCGGATCACGAGGTCAGGAGATCGAGACCATCCTGACTAACCCCGTCTCTACTAAAAAATACAAAAAAACTAGCCGGGCGCGGTGGCGGCGCCTGTGGTCCCAGCTACTCGGGAGGCTGAGGCAGGAGAATGGGGGGAACCCGGGAGGCGGAGCTTGCAGTGAGCCGAGATCCGGCCACTGCACCCCCGCCTGGGCGGCAGAGCGAGACTCCGCCTCAGAAAAAAAAAAAAAAAATGTCTCCACTGAAACATAAGCCTTCTTTGTGGAGTCATTCCCCATGGTTCCACATGGGCGCCATGTCCCAGGGAGACTTCTATCCTCTCCTGTTCCCTGAAGTCTTACAATGTCTTTTCTTAGAGAGGATTTATTACATTATATTATCATTTATCTGGGTTGTAATAATTCGTTTATATCTGCCTTCTAAAGACTATAATTTCTTGAAGACAGAGAACTATGTCTGATTCTGCTTTGCAACAGCAACGAGTGAATAGTGGGCACCTAATAAATATTGTTGAGGCTGGATGCAGTGGCTCACACCTGGAATCCCAGCACTTTGAGAGGCCAAGGGGGGAGAATCACTTGAGGCCAGGAGTTTGAGACCAGCCTGGGCAACATAGCAAGACCCCATCTCTACAAAAAATTTTAAAACTTAGCCAGGTGTGGTGGTGCCCAGTTATAGTCCAAGCTGCTGAGGAGGCTAAGGCAGGGAGATTGCTTGGGCCCAGGAGTTCGAGGCTTCAGTGAGCTGTGAATATGCCACTGCACTCCAGCCTGGGTGACAGAGCAAGACCCTGTCTAAATAAGTAAATAAATAAATAAATAAATATTGTTGAAAAACTGAATAAATGAACAAACTATTTCTGTGTCTTTCTTCTCCACTGAAGAAGGAGTTGCTCAAAGGCAAGAATCCTAGTCTCTAAGAACTCTCATGGCTTTTCCTATTGTGGAGAGCGCCCAGGCTTTCAGGAACAAAAAACAAAGAGAAAATCTCAGTTGAACCCCATACTAGCTTGTGACTTTGAGTAAATTACTTCACCTTCTTTGACTTCAGTTTCCCAATGGTCAAGTGGAGCAATAGTTCTAACCTCACAGGATTGTTGTGAAGGCTGAATGAGAAAATGCTATATATGCCTATCACAGTACTTGGCACATAGTGCTGGCTGAATGAGTGGACAGATGGGTTGCATAGCAGTGGCGGAAGAGAAGAACAAGGAAAAGACAGTTCCCCTTGGCCAGGCACGGTGGCTCAGACCTGTAATCCCAGCACTTCAGGAGGCCGAGGCAGGTGGATGTCTTGAGCCCAGGAGTTTGAGACCAGCCTGGGCAACATGGCAAAAACACTGTCTATACACCCCCCCCCAAAAAATGCAAAAATTAGAATGGTGGCACACGTCTGTGGTCCCAGCTACTTGGGAGGCTGAGGTGGGAGGACTGCTTAAGCCCGGGAGTTTGAGGCTGCAGTGAACTAAGATCATGCCACTGCACTCCACCCTGGGCAACAGAGTGAGACCCTGTCTCAAAAAAAAAAAAAAACCAGGAAAAGAAAACACAGGAGAAAAGACAATAAAGACAATTCCCCTTTATCTTCAGATAAAGAGGATTTTTTTTCCTCCATCTCTTTTGGGAGAAGACTAAAGAGCTTCCCACTTATTCCCACTCAGGGAGCCCAAATTCCAATTTGGAACCCCCTAATGGCCGGGCATGGTGGCTCACGCCTGTAATCCCAGCACTTTGGGAGGCCGAGGTGGGCAGATCACAAGGTCAGGAGATCAAGACCATCCTGACTAACACAGTGAAACCCCGTCTCTACTAAAAATCCAAAAATTAGCCAGGTGTGGTGGCAGGCGCCTGTAGTCCCAGATACTCAGGGGGGTGAGGCAGGAGAATTGCTTGAACCCAGGAGGCTGAGGTTGCAGTGAGCTGAGGTAGCGCCACTACACTCCAGCTTGGGCAACAAAGGGAGACTCCAACTCAAAAAAAAACAAAAAACAAAAAACCTCTAACTGGGTGTTGTGTGCTCACTCCTTAGACCTTCTCACTTTCCCCATCCTTTTATTCACTCCCTTGTAGCATCTGCGAGTACCACTCTATTTTATCCCCAGACTGGAAGCCCTTGAAGGCCAAGGATCAGGATAGATTCATACCCTTGGCTCCTCAATGCCTGGTACATGGGGGAGCAGTTCTCATTAACCACATGTGAAGTTGAAATATAAGGAACAATGAGTCTGAACAGTACATTCAGGATGACTACAGACTCTATTTCTGCTCAAAGACATTCATTCAAAAATATATATATTGTTTTATTGCTTCCTGGTGCAATTTTCTTTTTCTTTTTCTTTTTTTTTTTTTTTTTTTTTTTTTGAGATAAGAGTTTCACTCTGTCACCCAGGCTGGAGTGTAATGGCACGATCTCAGCTCACTGCAACTCTGCCTCCCGGTCAAGTGATTCTCCTGCCTCAACCTCCCAAGTAGCTGGGATTACAGGCCTGTGCTACCACGCCTGGCTAATTTTTGTATTTTTAGTAGAGACAGGGTTTCACCACGTTGGCCAGGCTGGTCTCCAACTCCTGACCGCCGGTGATCTGCCTGCCTCGGCCGCCCAAAGTGCTGGGATTACAGGCATGAGCCACCACGCCCAGCCTAAAAAAATCTTTTAACATTGATTCTCCTATAAACACTCAAAGAAAGAATGTCTATTCTGTGGCCGGGCTGTGACTGACTCTGAGAATAAAGTGGAGGTCTCTTAATTATAAAGACATGAAATGTCTGAATCTTCCTGCTTACTTATTTGGAGTAATTGGCAATAATTTTCCCCTCCCCCACCTCCTGATTGAGAGACAGCTCACTTCCTACGAGAAGAAAACCAGATCACTAACCTGGGAACCCGAGTCTTGGAAAGAGTTTATTTTACCAGAGCATGCTTCCAGAGGGAGCGGAAAGCAGGAAGCCTGCGTTTTCTCTCCGTTTCAGTCCACCTGGTACCTGGACTTATCACCATCCTTGTGATTGGTCTCAGCTTTCCCCCCTCCCTCTTGGGACACTTTGCAGCCTCTGAAATATTTGGGCAGATGTTTCCTGTGGAAAATATTCCATAGTGCTGCCCTCTGTTATATGGGTTTCTGGTAGAAGTATCAAAGGTCTGAAGCTGGGCCCCATGTTGAGATGCTAGGAGGTATACTGCGCTTGTAAGGAGTCTTATATGATATTAGAAAATTCCTTCCTAGAAATTTATTTATGTTGTCAACAATTAAAACCTCTTATTTTCTTCTGCTGGCAAACTTTGGGATTTATCAAACTCTTAGCCCTACCACTGATTAACTACATGGCTCTGGACAAGTTTCTTAACCTCTCTGGAACTCAATTTCCTTTTCTAAAAAAAAAAATTGGTGGGGGAAGTAACAGTTCTCACCTCCAAGGGTTATGATGAGGTGGGGAGAGAAGGTATATGAAATCCTGGCATACAGTAATTGCTAGTAAGTTTTAACCATTATTACTGCTCTACCCTTGAACCAAAGGCTCAGCTCTGCCCAGCTTTTTAGCCAATCCTGGCCAACATAGGGGCAGACAGCTTCATCTATAATAGCAGGCAGGGCCAACAATTAGACTGGTTTGGGATAGACCAGGTGTGACCCTTGGTTCAGTTTGCACAACTGGTCTTTAGCTGAAATTCTCCCGCTTAATACACCTGCCCATGGTCATCAGCCTGTGTAAGTCTTACTAATCCTAACCCAGGTAGGGAGTGGGGATGGATCCTGCTCCTTATGTAACCGGCTAGCATATGGCTGTGAGCAAACAGATAACCGAGAACCACGATGTTTTCCTACATCGGACTCTTTTTTCATTCTTTATTTTTTAAAAATAATAGAGATGGGGTCTTGCTATGTTGCCCAGGCTGGTCTCAGACTCATGGACTCAAGTATTCCTCCTGTCTCGGCCTCCCAAAGTGCTGAGATTACAGGCGTGAGCCACTGCACTGTCCCAGACTCTTATTAGTATAACTTACTGCCTAGACTCTGGCTTCTGTCACCTAAACAATGTATCCAGAGCATGTCTGTGCTCATCACACTCTTTGAACATTGGGCATTGGCCCAAGAAGTTCTTAAGCCTCCTCCTCACTAGGTTTCCACTTCCTCGCTCTTCCCACCACCCAAGGGAAAAATAAGGGTTTCAACACTTATTAGATGTTAGGCATCTTTCTTACTTAATTTAATCCTAACAACTACATGAAAGAGGTATTATTTTTCATTTTTGCTTTATGGATTAGAATATGGAGGTCCAGAAAGGCTAATTTGCCCACTTATGCATTGAGCAAGTGACGGGGTGAGATTTTGAATCCAGATCTCTGCTGCTGAAGTCCTGGATCTCTCTGTTATAGCCTATGTATTCATTCCAAGACTCACAGTCTTGGGGCCCATATGAATACTTTCATTGGTGTTAAGGAATTCCCCTAGGCTTCCAGTCTTACCTTCTGCTTTACACCTCCAAGTCCACTCTTTCCTAGGGTCCTGCTTGGCTTCACACCTTGACTCTTCCTTCTTGTCTTGCCCTATTTGCATATTGTAATCTTATTCCAAAGCCGATTTGCATATTATAATATTATTCCAAATAATCCAAATTATTTCCTTTGTGACTGACCAGGAAATAATTTATTCATCCATTGAATCAATCATTAAATGTTGTCAGGGTTTGTATTAGTTTTCTAGGGCTGCCATAACAAAATACCATAGACTGTGTGGTTTCAACAACATAAATTAATTTCCTCACAGTTCTAGAGGATGGAAGTCCAAGATCAAGGTGTTGGCAGCTTTGGTTTCTTCTGAGGCCTCTCTCCTTGGCTTGCAGGTGACCTTCCTCTCCATCATCCTTCTTCATATGGTCGTCCCTCTGCACATGTGTACCCCATAGCATCTCCTCCTGTGTCCAGATTTCCTCTTCTTATAAGAACACCAGTCAGATTGGATTAGGACCCACCTAAAAGCCTCTTTTTAACTTAATCACCCCTTCAAAGGCACTTTCTCCAAATACTGTCACATTTGGAGGTACTGGGGCTTCAGGCTTCAACATACAAATTTTGAAGTAGGGGTGGACCCAATTTATCCTATAACAACGCTCTAAGTAGTAGGCAACAGAAACGGACTCTGATGGATTTCAGCAGAAAAATATACTCAAAGGGCACTGAAGATTTCACGGAATCACAGGGAAGCCTTGGAAAACAGGCTGGAACCAGAGAGGCAAGGCAGCGAGTACCCAGCCCACAACCCAAATCACACGACCAAACCAGACTGGAGAGGTTGCTGCCATGACCATTACCACTGCCTTCTCTGAGCCCTGCATGTTGCCACTGCTCCCTGGAAACCGCCGTAAGAATGGATTCTCGATGGTCACCAGTTTCTGCTTCAAAGTTTTGGTTGGATGCAACTAATTGGTGGGTACATGCTTAGGAAAACGAGCATCTTGCACTTTCTGCTTCCGTGTTAGCTTTCCATCTTTCACCAAGACCCATAAGGAGTCTCCCAACATAGAGAAGAGGTTCAGATGTGGGGCATTGAGAATTGCAGCTGTCCTCTACACTCAACAGATAGTTATTGAACTTGTAATGTTGTGCCTTGATAATACAAAGGTGACCAACACACAGCATCTGCCTTTGAGAATTCCAGGTCTGATTTGGTAGGAGACAAGTGAGTAAATGGACAATTTGAATGCACTGTGATAATGGCCAGGATAGAAGAAAGCAGAGGGGACTCTGAGATTACAAAGGAAAGGAACTGATTCTCATAGGAAATCAGAAGACATCAGGGAAGATCTTCTGCAAAGATGACATCTGAGACCTGAAGAACAAAGGAGTGTTAGCCAACTAAGAATTACATGCTCTCTTAAAAAAATTAGCCAGGTGTGGTGGTGCCCACCTGTGGTCCCAGCTTCTCAGAAGGCTGAGGTGGAGGATTGCTTGAGCCTGGCAGGTTGAGGCTTCAGTGAGCCATGATCATGCCACTGTGCTACAGCCCAGGTGACAGAGCAAGATCTGGTTTCAAAAAAATAAAAAAGAAAATAAAAAAGAATTACACCTGTCCACCTCCCATCCCAGGTACCTATTCTCAAAGCCTTCAATATAAGGCACTTTGTTAAGGCACTCTGTTTGTTATCCAACCCAGAATTGGAGACATCATTGGCCAGGTACCCCAGCCTCCTGATATGAGGACGGAGACTGAGCACAAGTTTCTACAATACAGAGACATATTCCCATACGCACTGCATATATTCCTTCTTTCCTTAATATTACCAATCACTTTAGGAAGTTTCTTGGGGGGGGTTTGGTGGCTCACACCTGTAATCCCAGCACTTTGGGAGCACAAGGTGGGTGGATCGCTTGAGGTCAGGAGTTCAAGACCAGCCTGGCCAATATAGTGAAACCTCATCTCTACTAAAAATACAAAAATTAGCTGGAAATGGTGGCGTGAGCCTGTAATCCCAGCTACTCGGGAGGCTGAGGCAGGCGAATCACTTGAACCTGGGAGGCAGAGGTTGCAGTGAGCCAAGATCACACCACTGCACTCTAGCCTGGGTGACAGAGTGAAACTCTATCTCAAAAAAAAAAAAAAAGGCTTGGCCGGGCACAGTGGCCCAAGCCTGTAATCCCAGCACTTTGGGAGGCTGAGGTGGGCATATCACAAGGTCAGGAGTTCAAGACCAGCCTGGCCAACATAGTGAAACCCCATCTCTACTAAAAATACAAAAAGGAGCCAGGTATGTTGGCATGTGCCTGTAGTCCCAGCTACTCGGGAGGCTGAGACAGGAGAATCCGCTTGAACCCTGGAGGCGGAGGTTGCAGTGAGCTGAGAATACGCCATTGCACTCCAGCCTGAGTGACAGAGCGAGACTCCATCTCAAAAAAAAAAAAAAAAAAAGAGGAAGTTTCTAGAATTTTCTAGCCCTGTGCTAGGCAGAGGTAGGAGATGAAAAAAAGAGAGAGAAATCATGGCTTCTGCTCTTAGAGTTTACAGTCTGAGATGGATACAATGGTACACGCTATAGTCCCAGCTACTCAGAGACCAAGGAAGGTGGATCGCTTGAGCTCAGGAGTTTGAGGTTGTAGTGCACTATGATCGTGCATAATCACAGCACTTCAACCTGGGCAACATAGTGAGATCTCATCTCTAAAAAAACCCAGAGCTTACAATCTGGCTGTTTTGCCTTCTGATATGTAACTTGCTTTTTCTGTTTGAAGAAATAATTCTTTATATTTGAAATTCAATAATAACCAGGATTAATCTGTCTTTTGATGGTATTGCTGGAGAATTTATTACTTGTCTAAAATTTGCTGAGTAACCTGAGGAAAAGCCTCAGTCTCTGGACCTCATGTTTCTCAACTGTATGAGGAGGGGGATAATGAGTCTTGTCAGTGTTGTCTATACTTCCCTGACTGGATTTATGAATGAGCAAGCAGAGCAGGAAGTCTGAATTTTATATGGGCTGTGAGCAAAAAGTTGCATGAAAACTGAGTTTGAAGAACTGTTTATGAAGGCTGCAGCAGGACTTCAAGCTCTTGAGGGAAGGTGGACTACAATAACCACCTTCAATTTGACTCAAGGTTCTTTTCCATCCCAGAAGTGAATCTGTGATAATAGTGCCTTGTTATGTTTCTGTGATTGGTCCAGTTAGTTAAAGTCTGATGTTTCACAGAAGTTTAGAGTGGAAGTCTATCTCCAAGCCCTTCTGAACCAGTGCTATCATTGCACACAGTGGCAACTGGATGTTCAGACTTGTTCAAGGTCACACAATGCGTTGGTGGCGCAGCAAAGACTGGAATTCAAACTTTATAATTCTCCATCTATACTTTTCCCTTAGCAGTGTAGTATGATAATGGGACTAAAAACACAGATCTAGAGGCAGGGTAAGACTATTAGCTTGACACTGCCTTGCCACTATCAACTGATGCCAGTGGGTCATCGATCTTTTCAGTGGGAGCCTCTGGTCACTTCCAGTGGGGTTGCGGGGAAAGCATAAAAGCGGACAGATACCCCCTTCTTTTGTTAACTCCATATTGATGCAGTTATACAACATGCAAGTATTATTCACAAAGAACTGTGAGTAAAGGAATAGGGTGGTTAGCTATTCAAAAGAACTCTCCTACTGTGTTCTCCACAAGAGAAGGTTACCATATGAATGTGACAGTTATAATGTCCCTAGAGTGAGAGCTGGGCAACCAAGTTTCCTTTTTCCTTAGAAAACTGCCTACCACCTACAAATAACTATGAGTGACTAACAATAATCTTTACAATTGGTAGCTCTATGGCTCTCAGGAATAATGCAGAGGATGAATCAAACAAAAGGCTACTCTTAAGACAATTGTTGGCTAGCACAGTGGCTCACACCTGTAATCCCAGCACTTTGGGAGGCCGAGGCAGGCAGATCACCTGAGATCAGGAGTTCGAGATCAACCTGGGCAACATGGCGAAACCCTGTCTCTACTAAAAAATACAAAAATTGGTTGGGTGTGGCGGTGCACGCCTGTAATTCCAGCTACTCGGGAGGCTGAGGTACGAGAATCACTTGAACCTGGGAGGCAGAGGTTGCAGTGACCTGAGATCAGGCCATTGCACTTCAGCCTGGGTGACAGAGCGAGACTCTCTCTCTCAAAAACAAAACAAAAACAAACAAACAAACGAAAAAACTGCTGGGCGCGGTGGCTCATGCCTGTAATGCCAGCACTTTGGGAGGCTGAGGCAGGCAGATTACAAGGTCAAGAGATCAAGACCATCCTGGCCAATATGGTGAAACCCCTGTCTCCACTAAAAATACAAAAATTAGCTGGGCGTGATGGTGCGCGTCTGTAGTCCCAGCTACTTGGGAGGCTGAGGCAGGAGAATCGCTTGAACCCCGGAGGCAGAGGTTGCAGTGAGCCGAGATCCCACCACTGCACTCCAGCCTGGGGACAGAGTGCGACTCCATCTCAAAAACAAACATACAAACAAACAAACCACAATTGTTAAAATAAACAACCAGAATTATATATATCAACCAGGTTAAATTTCAAAAGCAAATGTTGAATTAAAAAAATCAAGTTGTAGAAAACTATAGTATGAAATCATATATATGTTAGAAAACATGCAAAGTATCAGTATCAACTCATGTTTTAAAAACACATATAAACAAATAGATACAGAAATAAATAGAGATGTGAATGTATATGTGTATGAGTCAGTACACAGAAAAATAGTTCCTAGCTCTGTTCCCTGACAGGGCCTAGAAGCAGTGAGACCCCAGTAGCAATGATCACACCTAGTGCCTAGGACTTGGTTGCTAAATAACAGTATTCAATAAAAGGAATCAGGGTTCCCTGGAGAAGCGATTGATTCCAAGGTTGAAGCAAGGAAAATACAAGATGAGCCCTAAAGCATCTTGTGATGTCAGGATGGGAAGATACCAAACAAACATAGAAACCATTCCAAAAGAGCTCCTAATGGCCAAAATTGAAACAATCTGAGCAACAAAATAATCATGGTATTGGACTATAATCCAAAGAATAAAATAAATATCACTGAGTCTTTATTGATGTAAATAAATGATTAGGCTAGGCACAGTGGCTCACGCCTGTAATCCCAGCACTTTGGGAGGAAGAGGTAGATGGATTACCTCAAGTCAGGAGTTCAAGCCCAGCCTGGCCAACATGGTGAAACCCTGTCTCTACTAAAAATACAAAAATTTGCCAAATGTGGTGGTGGGTGCATATAGTCCCAGCTACTCAGGAGGCTGAGGTAGAAGAATCACTTGAACCCAGGAGGCAGAGGTTGCAATGAACCAAGATCACCCCACTGCACTCCAGCCTGGGGGACAAGAGTGAAACTCTGTCTCAAAAAAAAAAAAACAAAGTAAATAAAAATTTAAAAAATACATGACTAAATAAATAAGCAGGAGAAAGAGCAACTCTTCCTTACAGAAGAATTTAAATTAATTAAAAAAAAGGAATTAGGAAATTAGAAAATCACCATTAACACCATAATATTAATTACAGCAAGCAAGATCAACCAATGAATGCTAAAAACTAGTGGATGAAAGTTTAAGACAAAATAGGATATTTGCATGCTTCAAACTATGTCTCCTCAAATATTATTTTTACCAAAAGAAAATAGTAAAGTTATAGTGGAGAAACTTAGCAGCCCCATCTTAACTACCTGATTAAGGTTAATATGACAAGTAATAAGGCATATTGCTATAGTACACCCCCTGAAATGATGTGCTGAAAAGGGGACATCACTTCTGTGATATTTCCCCCCCTAAATCCATTGTCTCAATCTAGCCATGAGAGAATATCAGACAAACCCAAACTGGGGAACATTCTAAAAATATCTAACCAGTACTCTTCAAATGCGCCAAAATTACAGTAGAAGAGCAAAGACTGGAGGAACCATCACAGATTGGAGGAGACTAAGGAGACTGACAACAAAATGCAAGGTGAGGCTGGCCACAGTGGCTCATGCCTGTAATCCCAGCACTTTGGGAAGCCGAGGTGGTGGGTGCTCTGAGCTCAGGAGTTTGAGACCAGCCTGGGCAAAGTGGAGAAACCCTGTCTCTATAAAAAATACAAAAATTAGTCAGGCATTGGGGTGCGCCCAGCTATTTGGGGGGCTGAGGTGAGAGGCTCACTTGAGCCAGGGAGGTCAAGACTGCAGTGAGCCATGATTGCACCACTGTACTCCAGCAACAGAGCTAGACCCTGTCCCAAAAAAACAAAAACAAACAAACAAACAAATGCAATGTGAGACCCCAGACTGGATCCAAGATTAGAAAAAGGACATTGTGGAGAAACTGGTGAAATCTGAATAAAGATTTCAGTTTAATTAATAATATTGTGTTAATGTTAATTTCTAAATGTTGATAATTATACCATGATTGTGCAATATATTAGCATTAAAAAACTGGGGCTGGGTGTGGTGGCTTACATCTGTATTTCCAGCACTTTGGGAGGCTGAGACGGGCAGATCACTTGAACCTAGGAATTCAAGACTAGCATGGGCAACATGGTGAAACCCTACTTTACAAAATACAAAAATTAGCCAGATGTGGTGACGTGCACCTGGAGTCCCAGCTACTTGGGAGGCTGAGGTGGGAGAATCACCTGAGCCCAGGAAGTTAAGGCTACAATGAGCCATGAATCTGCCACTACACTGCAGCCTGGACAACAGTGTGAGACCCTGTCTCAAAAAGAAAAAAAAAAAAAAAATGGGTAAAGGATATATATAACTATCTGTACTGGTTTTGCAACTCTTTTTTAAAAATTATTTTAAATTAAAGAGTTTAAAAATACAAAATAACACTTTATGTTTTTCAGGGGTACAAATACATATTGTAAGTCTAGAAACACCCATAGGAATGAAAAACAAATTCAAGA
This sequence comes from Mandrillus leucophaeus, assembly GCF_000951045.1. Taxonomy (NCBI): domain Eukaryota; kingdom Metazoa; phylum Chordata; class Mammalia; order Primates; family Cercopithecidae; genus Mandrillus; species Mandrillus leucophaeus. The sequence goes on along the minus strand of NW_012101365.1, from coordinate 2,049,031 downwards.
CAGTGGATACCTCTGGATGCTTGGGAAGAGAGGATTAGACAATTGGGGAGGAGTACACAGGGGCTTCCATTTTATTGGTAATGTTTCATTTCTTAAGGTGGGTGATGGGAATACAGTATTTACTGTATTGTTTTGTATAATTTTGTGTATACCTGAAATATTTCCTTTAAAAACTGAATATATAGCTCAATGCCAAAATGAACATTTGTGATAAGGCCTTACCCTATTCCTTTGCATAGATTTCCCATTGAACAACTGCCAAAACCCGATCCAAACTTGAGAAAGGTGAGTTGGTCAGCACATTTTAAAGGACCTTGAATGCCTGCACTTTATTCTAAGAGTAACAGATGCTATCAGAGGTTTTCAGCAGAGGAGGGATGTGGTCAGAGTTGTGTTTTGACAAAATCACTCTAGTTACTGTAGAGAATGGATTGAATGGCATTTGAAAATAGAAACAAGGAGATAATTTAGGGAGGCTGTTGCAATAGTCCAGAATAAAGTTTATGAGGTCTAACTCAGGACAGTGGTGGTGGGCATAGAGAGAAAGGGACAGATACAAGCGCTAAAAAGAAATAGAACAAGAATTGGAGAGGGATTGGATGTGTGGTAAGTGAAAAGGAAGACTCAAGGGTGATGACTCGTCTAAACTTCTTTATTAAAGAGGAAATACCCTTTGTGTCTTCAATAGACTGGGAGCAGCTTGAGGGTAGGAACTGTTCTTTCTTTGGCTCCTCCACACACCCAAACTCTTGCCTTATGCCAGAGCTCACTAGTAAGGAAGGTTGGTAGGATCTGAAGAGGTGTTGAGTAAGATAGTCTGGGGCCAGAAGCAATAATATTCCACTGCCTGGGCAATATTCCACCTTTCCTGTGGAGGAAAGGTGGCTCCTGGTGCTGGCTGGATGGGACAAGCCTTTGAAGATCCAGGAAGTGGAAGACCTGGAGCTAGAGATGAATTGAAAGCTGCTGGTATAAGTAAAGTAAAGCCAGGTGCGCTGACTCGTGCCTGTAATCCCAGCTACTCAGGAGGCTGAGGTGGGAGCATAGCTTGAGCCCAGGAGATTGAGTCCAGCTTGGACAACATAGCCAAACCTATTCTCTAAAAAACAAACGTAAGCCTAGGAATGAATTTTGATAGCAAGGAGAGGATCACCAGAAAGAACAGAGGGAAGGCAGGATGCTGTGGCTCATGCCTGTAATCCCAGCATTTTGGAAGGCAGGAGGATCACCTGAGGTCAGGAGTTTGAGACCAGCCTGGCCAATGTGGCAAAACCTTGTCTCTACTAAAAATACAAAATAGCCGGGCATGGTGGCAGGTGCCTGTAATCTCAGCTACTTGGGAGGCTGAGGCAGGAGAATCGCTTGAACCCGGGAGACAGAGATTGCAGTGAGGCCAGATCGCCTACTGCACTCCAGTCTGGGCGGCAGAACAAGACTTCGTACCCCCACAAAAGGAAAAAAAAAGAGTAGCGGGAAGAAAGTGGTGTGAACAGAGGGCCACCTAAATCTTCTTGGATAAGGCATTTTTGCCTCAACTACTTGCTCTGCAGAGCAACAACCCTGATTCTTTTATTATTATTACTAGTTTTGAGACGGAGTCTCACTCTTTCGCCCAGGCTGGAGTGTAGTGGCGCGATCTCGGCTCACTGCAAGCTCCGCCTCCCGGGTTCACGCCATTCTCCTGCCTCAGCCTCCCGAGTAGCTGGGACTACAGGCGCCCACCACCTCGCCCGGCTAGTTTTTTGTATTTTTAGTGGAAACGGGGTTTCACCATGTTAGCCAGGATGGTCTCCATCTCCTGACCTCGTGATCCACCTGCCTCAGCCTTCCAAAGTGCTGGGATTACAGGCGTGAGCCACCGCGCCCGGCCTTTTCTTTTCTTTCTTCTTTTTCTTTTTCTTTATCTTTTCCTTTTCTTTAGTGGAGACAGGGTCCTGCTATGTTGCCCAGGCTGATCTCAAACTCTTGGGCTCAAGCTATCCTCTGCCTTGGTCTCCCAAAGCGCTGGGATTCCAGGTGTGAGCCACCACATGCGACCACAACCTTGATTCTTAATGGTGCATGGGAAGTGCTTCTAGTACTAAATCACTACATGGTGATTCACTGATTTGATTAGTCTTTTTTTTTTTTTTTTTTGAGACAGAGTCTCATTCCGTCACCCAGGCTAGAGTGCAGTGGCGTGATCTTGGCTCACTGCAACCTTCACCTCCCAGGTTGAAGTGATTCTCCTGCCTCAGCCTCCCAAGTACCTGAGACTACAGGTGTGTGCCACTATGCCCAGCTAATTTTTTTTCTTTGTATTTTTAGTAGAGATGGGATTTCACCATGTTGGCCAGGCTGGTGTCAAACTCCTGACCTCAAATGATCTGCCCACCTTGGCCTCCCAAAGGGCTGGGATTACAGGCATAAGCCACCGCGCCTGGCCCTGGTTTGATTTAATGATTTTAATTAATTCCAATCTACCAGATACCACACAGAGATTCCTGAAAACTGAGCCACTAAAATCATACTTAAAAACATATAGTAGGACTTTATTCATTTTTTCAGTAACTTATTCAAAATAATTTTTATTGAGCATCTGTCTTATATGCTCTAGCCCAAGTGCTGAATTGTGAAACTTACTATGTAAAGGAGAGAGAATGATTAAGCATTTACAGGTATGACAAATGACACCAAAGAAAAATATAGGGCATTAAAGGCCACTTAACAGGAAAGTCTAATTGTGTCTTCAGGTCAGGGAAAGCTTCCTTCAGAGGTAATGTTTAAGCTAAAAGCTGAGTAGAAGTTAGTTAGATGAAGAACTGGGAAATGGGTGGGAAGACAATGGGAGTGGCATCGGCATGGGTGAAGGCCTAGAGGCTTTAAGCAGCCAAATTTTGCCCAGGGAACTGAAAGGTGTTTAATATTGGCTGAAGCACAGAGTATGGGACACAAGACAAAACCGAGCTTGTTGGAGGTCAGTTCATTTAGGACTTTGTAGTCATGCTGGAATATTCACAGATCCTCTGGGCCTGGCTTTGTTCTCGGTATGAGGAATGCATAGAATCGAATCAGATCTTAATGCTCTTTAATTCAAGGCCTTAAATAGCTCGCAATCAGGTAGGATAGACACACTTTGACAATGGTAGTGCAGCATGATAAATATGATAATAAAGAAGGGATTTTCATGCGAATTTATAGGAGTGATAATTAAGAAATAACATATTCTATCATATTACCTTTTAAGTTATTTCATATTGCTTCCAAATTCTTACTAAACAAGCCAATTGTAAGACTAAGTTTAGATTAATGTTATTTTTAGACACACAGAAAAATGATATAGCCATTTAGGCTACAAAGCAATTTCTATTACAGTTCTTGCTCTTGCTTTTCGCCTCTATACTACACCTTTCTTTCTTTTATTTTCTTTCCTTTCTTGCTTTTTTTTTTTTTTTTTTTTAGATGGAGTCTTGCTCTGTGGCCCAGGTTGGAGTGCAGTGGTGCGATCTTGGCTCACTGCAACCTCTGCCTCCCAGTTCCACGCAATTCTCATGCCTCAGCCTCCCGAATAGTTGGGACTACAGGCATGTGCCACCATGCCCGGCTAATTTTTGTATTTTTCATAGAGACAGGATTTTACCACGTTGGCCAGGCTGGTCTTGAACTCCTGACTTCAGGTGATCCGTCCACCTTGGCCTCCCAAAATGTTGGTATTATAGGCATAAGCCACTGCACCCAGCTAATACTACATCTTTCTTTTCAAATCTCACTCATGCTTTAAGACTCTGCTGAACTTTCCCCCTTCTACTTTACCCCAGCTAGAGTTAGAAATCTTTCCCTCTGTGTCCCTGAAGGACCCTGGGATATCTCTATTAAGCACTCATCACAATATACTACAAGTGTTTATTTTCCTGTATCCCCTCTAGGCTTTTTTCCCCCCAATAGGCTTCTGTATTTTTTTATTTTTTAAGAAACAGGGTCTTGCTCTATTACCCAGACTGGGGTGCAGGGGCACAATCATAGCTCACTGTAATTACTCATGGGCTCAAGAGATCCTCTCACCCCAGCCTCCTAAATAGCTAGGACTACAACCACACACCACCATGCCAGCTAATTTATTTGTTTTTGTAGAGATGGGGGTCTTGCTATGTTGCCCAGGCTGGTCTTGAACCTTTGGCCTCAAGTGATCCTCTTGCCTGGGCCTCCCAAAGCACTGGGATAATAGGAATGAACCACAGTGCGTGGCCTCCCACTAGACGTAAGCATAGAGATTTTCTCTTGCTCGTGCTTCAATCTGTCATTCAACAAATATTTGTCAGGTACCTGCTATATGCCAGACATCAGGCTAGGTGCTGCAGATTCAGTGACAACCTGGATAGACTCAGTTCTTGCTCTTGTAGAGCTTATAGTCTAGTGCAGAAGGTGGACGAACAAATGGGCAAGAGGAGTAAGTATGAAAAATGTTATGATGAGGAAAGTATCAAGTGCCATGGGAAGCCCAGAGCAGGTGTACCTGACTTTCTTTACGGGGCTAATGGAAGTCCTTCAGAAGGAAGCAATTTAAGCTGAGAATTGAAGAAAAAGCACAAGTTAGCTAGGCAATGTGGCAGTCATGGGTCAGAGCTGGGAGAGAGCACAACACATTCCAGAAGCTGAAAGAGGACTGGGCACGGTGGCTCATGCCTGTAATCCCAACACTTGGGGAGGCTGAAGTGGGAGGATTGCTTAAGTCCAGGAGTTTGAGACTAGCCTGGGCAACATAGCTAGACTTTGTCTCTCCAAAAATATTAAAAATTAGCCAGGTCTGATCATGAGCACCTGAAGTCCGAGGTACTCAGGCTGGAGGCTGAGGCAGGAGGCTTATTTAAGCCCAGGAGTTCCAGGTTACAGTGAACTATAATCTTGCCACTGCTCTCCAACCTGGGTGACAGAGTGAGAACCTGTCTCCAGCAAAACGAAACAAAGAAATTCACAGACCAGTCGAGGTTAGGGGCAAGCAGTGAAGACTGGGCGGGGTGGGGTGTGGCCGGGGTGGGGAAAGCAATTAGAGATTGGTGTTTAGTGTGATAATTATACACATAGAAAGCTCTATGTAAAATGTTTGTTAAATGAATGAATGAGCCATTCCAAAACCTGAGAAACCAAGCCATATGGGAAAAGCAAATTGGTTTGTGATTGTTCGTTCCTTTGTTCACTGGGAGGCATTGTAGTGTGTTGGCTAAAAGTCTGGACTCACACCAACTGCTTAGGTTTGAATCCTGGCTTTGACAATTAATAGCTGAGTGACCTTAGGCAAATTACATAACTTTTCTATGTGCCATTTTCCTCATCTGTAAGATAGAAATGATAATAATTCATAGAATTGTCGTGAAGATTAAACAAGTTAATAATATTTGTAAAGCACTTGGAATAGTGCCTAGAATTAAGCACTGTGTGTTTGCTATTATTATTCCTCCATTCATCAAAACATTTATTGAGGGCCAAGTACTATGCTAGGTGCTGTGAAAATATGTGGCTTCAGCCATGGAGGAGGACCATAAAATCCGGTGAGGGAGAAGATTCATAAATAAGCAATTACAACACAATGCGATCAAGTGAGGTGATAGTGGTAAATGCGCAGAACTGAACAAGAGAGAGTGATTCATTCTCTTCAAAGAAGCCAAGAGAAGTTTCAGAGAAAATAATGTATTTAAGTTGGGTGACGCAGAATGAACAGAGTTTGGCAGCAGACAAAAGCAGTAGGGTTTATCAGGCCAAGGAAGCACCGTGTTGCAAAGGTTTAGTAGGATGCAAGTCTAAGGCATGTTTAGGAAATGGCAAGGGGGTCATGTTTAGGAAATGGCAAGGAGCACCTGTTATGTTCCAGGGTCTGTGCTAGGCACTTTTTATAAGTTCTTCTACTTTCCATAAGAACTTAAGAGGTGAGAATTATGTTCCAAATTTTTTATGAGAAGGTGATCTGAAAGATTGAGAGACTTGCTCAAGATCATGGAAAGCAGTGGGTCTAAATTTGAATCCAAATCTATGTGACTCTAAGGTTTGTGTTCTTTGAGGAAAGGATGGGGCCTGACAATGACTTTGTAAGTTTTTAGCATAGCTAAAAGTACAATACTTTTATTTTTAATTTTTTTAGAGTGAGGGTATTACTCAGTTGCCCAGGCTGGAGTGCAGTGGTGCAATCATAGCTCACTGCAGCCTCAAACTCCTGGGCTCAAGCGAGCCTCCTATCTCATCCTCCCGAGTAGCTATGACTATAGGCATGCATCACCATGCCCAGCTAATTTTTTATATTTTTTTGTAGAGACAGAATCTTGCTTTGCTCCCCAGGCTTGTGTTGAACTCCTGGCCTCAAGCAATCCTTCCTCTTTGGCCTTCCAAAATGCTGAGATTACAGGCGTGAGCCACCAATCCTGGCCCAATATTTTTATTTTAAATTTTAATAATGTTGGATGGCAGTCTTGTTAAGTAGGCACTTGGTATTTCTCAGTCTTCATAAATGGAAGAAACTGACCTTAAATTAAACTTTTTTTTTCAATATTCAATTTCTTTTAATGATCCCCATCTCCTTAAAGAACAGGTGCAGGCAGCAAGGCAATGGCAAGAGCTGTTTATTTGAAGATCTTGCCCTGATTGAAGGCTTAGTCCACCTGCTGGAAGGCCCCTCTCCAGGAACAGTACTCACAAACCAGTGTCTGGGTCTCCTCGCTGCCAGGATCCAGTTTCTGCCATGTGTATGACTCAAAGTCCACCTGCCAATCTGGACTCAGGGTCAAGGCAAGCTTCTGGCCTGTGAAGACCCAGGCTCCAGAAATGGAGCTGATATTGTTGCTTCCAAAGAGGATTGCACTGGCAAAGGCATTCTTCCTCAGTTTGTTCAGTTGCTGGAACATTCCAGCGATGAGACCGCAACTCCAGAAGGTCTGGGTGAGCTTCTCAGGAAAGCAATACTCAGACCAACCATCCTTATCACAGTGCTCCTGAAAATACGGCAGCACCACACTGTGTCCTTATTGGACTACTTGTGCTTAAACTCATCCAACACAAAGGTACTCTTGGACAAGTGAGCAAAGGGGTCTTGGCTTTGGGCTCAGCAGCCAGTGCCTGTTCACATTCATCCATCTCCTCAGGAGCAGGAGCAGCCGCCTTTTTCTCCTTTCTGTTCAGCCTAGGGCTTCTGCTTCTCTTCTCGTGAACTTTTCTCCTGTGGGGTGTCTTTTTTTTTAGGCCTGCTTTCTGCAAACATTTTAGCATCAAATAGGGCCATTTTCTCATATCATTTTACTTCCCCCAAGACAGCCTGGAACTGGGGCTGGTTAATGCAGGTGAGGAAGTTATTATCATGACCACTATTTGTGATTCTGTGATGTTCTGTGTTAATATCCTGAGGGTTTGTTACGGGATTTCCCTTTTATACATGTGGTTCCCAAACTGCCTTTTGAGGAGCCCTGGGGTGCCCTAGCTAACTCAGGGCTCTAGAGGATATTTTGACATTTTAAGAGAAATACAAGCTGGGCGCGGTGGCTCATATCTGTAATCCCAGCACTTTGGGAGACCGAGGCGGGTGGATCATTTGAGGCTAGGAGTTCTAGACCAGCCTAGACAACATGGCGAAATCCCGTCTCTACAAAAACTACAAAAATCAGTTGGGCATGTTGGCGCACACCTGTAACTCTAGCTACTCGGGAGGCTAAGGCATGAGAATGGTTTGAACCCAGAAGGCAGAGGTTGTAGTGAGCTGTGATCGCGCCACTGCACTCCAGCCTGGGTGAGACAGCGAGACTCCATCTTGGAGAGAGAGAGAGGGAGAGAGGGACAGAGGGGGAGAGGGAGAGAGGGGGAGAGGGAGAGAGTGGGAGAGGGGGAGAGGGAAATTCAATATATGTCTGATACCACACAAGCTTGAGTTCAAGGTTTAAACATGCCTCTGGATGATATTTTTGAAGCTGAGTTTTCAGAGGCTGCTGTAATAAAAAGCAAGTACCAAGTGAAAATCACTGTGGAACAAGAAATGACTGTAGCAGTATACAATGAGATCCCAAAGTTTGAGAAGGGAATTGCTAAACAGGCACATATATTCCTTAGTACATAATTATGACTATTTAATAATAAAAACTGGCTGGGCACAGTGGCTCATGCCTGTAATCCCAGCAATTTTATTACCAGTGGAAGGTGCCCAGGTTCTTGGCTTCTTGAAAAAATTGGACAAAACATACAAAGCAAGGAAAGAATGAAGCAAGAAAAGCAGATTTACTGAAAACGAAAGTACACTCCATAGGGTGGGAGCAGGCCAAGCATAGGAATTCAGGAAACTGGTTACAGAATTTTCTGGGATTTAAATACCCTCTAGGGGCTTCCCATTGGTTACTTGAGGTATACCCTATGTAAATGAAGTAGTGGCCTGTGATTAATCTGATTGGTTGCACAAAGCAACCAATCAGAGGCTGAAATGAAGTTACAAAGTTAAACCCATTTGATTGGTTGCAGAAAGTGACCAATCAGAGGCTGAAGTGAAGTTACAAACTTATACTCCTATGCAAATAAAAACTTGGCCTGAGACCAGCCTGATTGGTTGTGGACAGGGACAAATCACAGGTACTTTCAGTTTTTCATCTGCCACGCAGAAAAGTGGGATGCAAAGGGAGTTGTCTCTGGTCATTTTGTTACTTGCGTGTGGAAAGTTGGAGTTTTCCTTTTGATTTACTTCTAGGAAGTCAGCATGAATTGGCCTTATGTCCCCTGCCTGCAGACACTGTGGTGTGTAGTGCCTCACTTTGGGAGGCCATGGCGGGTGGATCACTTGAGGTCAGGAGCTGGAGACCACCCTGGCCAACATGGCAAAACCCATCTCTACAAAAAGGTGGAGGTTGCAGTGAGCCGAGACTGCACCACTGCACTATAGCCTGGGTAACAGGGCAAGACTCTATCTCAAAAAA
>NW_012101365.1:2037740-2040069 GCF_000951045.1 Mandrillus leucophaeus | reverse complement strand
GGGCATGGTGGCTGTAATCCCAGCACTTTGGGAGGCCGAGGCGGGTGGATCACCTGAGGTCAGGAGTTCGAGACCAGCCTGGCCAATATGGCAAAACCCCGTCTCTACTAAAAGTACAAAAATTAGCTGGGTGTGGTGGCACATGCCTGTAATCCCAGCTACTCGGGAGACTGAGGCAGGAGAACCACTTGAGCCCGGGAGGCAGAGGTTGCAGTGAGCTTAGATGGTGCCACTACACTCCAGTCTGGGTGACAGGGCAAGACTCCATCTCAAAAAAGAAGGAAAGAAAAGAATAAAAACTTATATACTTATTATTTCAAAAGGTTAGTAAATTATTAGGATGTAAATACTGATTAAGTTGTTTGGACTTAACTACTTAATAAACAGAATTATTACTTTGGTTTTTTTGTGGCAGGGGGGAGGGCATGGAGAAGGCACCATGAAAAAATTACTGAGACACTAAAGGTGCCTTTGAGCTGAGAAAGTTTGGGAACCTCTCTCTGTCTTACACAGTTGGATCCTAGATTGCTCTGTTTTCACCGCTTTTTTTGGTTGGTTTGCTTCTTTGCTACATCTCATCACTACTGTTACCAATGTGTCCTCTCTATACTCATATAGTACTTACAATTGCAGGCACTTCATATACATTAAATTATTTAATCTTTATGACAACTGTGCAAAATAGCTACTATTATTATTCCCATTTTACAGATGAGGAAATTGAAGCCAGAAGGTTAAATACGGCCGGGCGTGGGGGCGTAATCTCAGCACTCTGGGAGGCCGAGGCGGGCGGATCACGAGGTCAGGAGATTGAGACCATCCTGGCTAACACGGTGAAACCGCGTCTCTACTAAACATACAAAAAAATTAGCCAGGCGTGGTGGCGGGCGCCTGTAGTCCCAGCTACTCGGGAGGCTGAGGCAGGAGAATGGCGTAAACCCGGGAGGCGGCGGAGCTTGCAGTGAGCGGAGATTGCGCCACTGCACTCCTGCCTGGGCGAGAGCGAGAGCCCGTCTCAAAAAAAAAAAAAAAAAAGGTTAAATACTTCAAAGTCATACAGTTAGGAAGCAGCAGCACAGGATTCAAAGACTCAATTTGACTCCAGAATCTGTGCTTTTAACTAACTTATTCTGGCCTCTCAACCCCCACCCACTAATTGTTAATTTTGATCTGCTATGGACATGGAAACTAAATATCCAAGCTTGTTGGAACTTGTAAAGCAAGAGCTGAAAATCACCACTGGGAGAAAAGTGCATGAACTCTACAGTATGTGCAGTCTGCACAAGACTGAGCAGCATAAAATGTTCAAAAATAACTTCTTCCGGTCGCGCACGGTGGCTCACGCCTATAATGCCAGCACTTTGGGAGGCCGAGGCCGGTAGATCACCTAAGGTCAGGAGTTCGAGACCAGCCTGGCCAACATGGTGGAACCCTGTTTCTACTAAAAATGCAAAAAATTAGCTAGGCATGCTGGCGCATGCCTGTAATCCCAGATACTCAGGAGGCTGACACAGGAGAATCGCCTCAACCCAGAAGGCAGAGGTTGCAGTGAGCCAAGATCATGCCATTGCACTCCAGCTTGGGCAACAAGAGCAAAACTCCGTCTCCAAAACAAAACAAAACATAAAAAACCTCATTCCCTCTGACTTCCCCAGCTGCTGTAGCCAGCAAAGGTGGGGGTGGAAGTGGGTGGATATTTACTGAATTACACAGGATGTCTCAGGCTCTCCATGTTTCTCCAGGTGTCCATGTTAAACTAGGGTCTTCCAACCAGCAAGTTACTCTTCTATGGAAACAAAAAAGTTTAAAATGCTCTCTTCACTGTAGGAGAGGACAAAAGTGGGCAGAAAATGCAATACAGATACATGACAAAAACAGGATTACTTAGAGGTAGGCAGGCCCATATTAATTCACAAGGAGAAATGTCATTTCAGGGGCAATAGGAAATAAGAAGGGGAAGTTTTGCAGACCTAGTGGAGAAAGCAAACTTCCTCAGAAATAAGATTAAGACTGTACTTAAAGTGAATCTTGAACATATACAACCATGGTGACTTAGATTAATATCCTGGACAGAAAAGAATCAGCAGAATTTGGATAGTGGAAGAAGGAAAGTCCAGCTCAGATCGGAGGAACTCATATTGGTTAAGAGGTTTCCCTAACTTTCTAGGGAGGAGGAACTGAAAGTTTAAAACAGAACCTACTAAGCCACCTTTGGAAATCTTTATACAGATTTCTGCATAAATCAATCAATGGGTAGTAAACTGTATGCTTTCATTTCAGATTTGGGTTCAACCTTTCTCAGTGAAAGGTTTTTTTTTTTTTTTTTTTT
>NW_012101365.1:2034067-2037690 GCF_000951045.1 Mandrillus leucophaeus | reverse complement strand
AAAAAAAAAAAAAAAAAGGTTAAATACTTCAAAGTCATACAGTTAGGAAGCAGCAGCACAGGATTCAAAGACTCAATTTGACTCCAGAATCTGTGCTTTTAACTAACTTATTCTGGCCTCTCAACCCCCACCCACTAATTGTTAATTTTGATCTGCTATGGACATGGAAACTAAATATCCAAGCTTGTTGGAACTTGTAAAGCAAGAGCTGAAAATCACCACTGGGAGAAAAGTGCATGAACTCTACAGTATGTGCAGTCTGCACAAGACTGAGCAGCATAAAATGTTCAAAAATAACTTCTTCCGGTCGCGCACGGTGGCTCACGCCTATAATGCCAGCACTTTGGGAGGCCGAGGCCGGTAGATCACCTAAGGTCAGGAGTTCGAGACCAGCCTGGCCAACATGGTGGAACCCTGTTTCTACTAAAAATGCAAAAAATTAGCTAGGCATGCTGGCGCATGCCTGTAATCCCAGATACTCAGGAGGCTGACACAGGAGAATCGCCTCAACCCAGAAGGCAGAGGTTGCAGTGAGCCAAGATCATGCCATTGCACTCCAGCTTGGGCAACAAGAGCAAAACTCCGTCTCCAAAACAAAACAAAACATAAAAAACCTCATTCCCTCTGACTTCCCCAGCTGCTGTAGCCAGCAAAGGTGGGGGTGGAAGTGGGTGGATATTTACTGAATTACACAGGATGTCTCAGGCTCTCCATGTTTCTCCAGGTGTCCATGTTAAACTAGGGTCTTCCAACCAGCAAGTTACTCTTCTATGGAAACAAAAAAGTTTAAAATGCTCTCTTCACTGTAGGAGAGGACAAAAGTGGGCAGAAAATGCAATACAGATACATGACAAAAACAGGATTACTTAGAGGTAGGCAGGCCCATATTAATTCACAAGGAGAAATGTCATTTCAGGGGCAATAGGAAATAAGAAGGGGAAGTTTTGCAGACCTAGTGGAGAAAGCAAACTTCCTCAGAAATAAGATTAAGACTGTACTTAAAGTGAATCTTGAACATATACAACCATGGTGACTTAGATTAATATCCTGGACAGAAAAGAATCAGCAGAATTTGGATAGTGGAAGAAGGAAAGTCCAGCTCAGATCGGAGGAACTCATATTGGTTAAGAGGTTTCCCTAACTTTCTAGGGAGGAGGAACTGAAAGTTTAAAACAGAACCTACTAAGCCACCTTTGGAAATCTTTATACAGATTTCTGCATAAATCAATCAATGGGTAGTAAACTGTATGCTTTCATTTCAGATTTGGGTTCAACCTTTCTCAGTGAAAGGTTTTTTTTTTTTTTTTTTTTTGAGATGTAGTCTCGTTCTGTCACCCAGGCTGGAGTGCCATGGCGCAATCTCAGCTCACTGCAAACTCTGCCTCCTGGGTTCAAGCGATTCTCCTGCCTCAGCCTCCCAAGTAGCTGGGATTACAGGCGCCTGCCACCACACCCGTCTACTTTTTCTATTTTTAGTAGAGATGGGGTTTCACCATGTTGTCCAGGCTAGTCTTGAACTCCTGACCTCAGATGATCCACCCACCTTGGCCTCCCAAAGTGCTGGGATTACAGGTGTGAGCCACTGCGTCCGGCCTCAGTGAAAGATTTTTGTGAGCTTCATAAAAAGCTCACAAAAACTTTTTGTGAAGAATCCCCCTATGTGGTGATTTCTAGATAGCAACCTGGATGGCTAGACCCCACCTGATGTGCAGTCAAAATTCTGATTCCCAGAATGGACAAAATGAGAGGAAAACCTTTTTTAGTCTGAGTGTAATATACAAACTTCCTGACAATGCTGAGGATGTTCAGAGTGCTTGCTTATGAAACTGCTTGAGAGCTGGATTCTGGATAGGTGGCATTTATAGCAACATTATGTCCCAGATTTTCGAGGACAGCCCAGATTTCAAATATCCTATCTTATTGTAATTATAAGTAGGCTTAGACTTCTGCTCTTATGTATCCTGATTTGGATAGAATGAGGAAAATATGGGCATAATATAAGTGATCGTTTCTTGGAGTGTATGATAAGGATAAATACCAGAAGGAAGTCATGGTGGGGTCTAGAAGGATTTACAGTGGTCTACTAAGATTATTCCTTGGTAACATGGTGTGGAAAAAAAAAAGCTATATTTGGCGTGAAACAGGCAGAAAGAAACTCCTGCAAATTCAGGGATAGTATGTGTGCCATTTGAGGAGAATAGAAGAGCCCAGGGGAGAGAAGTCTGGGGACAAAAAAAGAGGCTACTCCTAGGAAAGGTCAGCTGTGTCCCCTTTGGAGAGAAGGAAAGGACTAAAAGTCTGAGACAATTAAAAGGACAGTGGAGTGGGGTTGGGGGAATAGAAAAAAGTTACACAAAGACTCAACGGAGAGAGGGGAGAGAGAGAAAGGGAGAATATTAAAAGTAAAGCTTAGAAAGAAATTTACAAGATAGACTCAGGAGGGCACACTTAGCAAGAGGAGAGAGACAGTTAGGGGAGGAGAGGAAAAGAAGAGACGCTAGGGAGAACAAGAACAGGAGAGCGAGCGAATAAAGTGGGGGGAGCTGGAGCATGTATGGGCGAGAGAGAGATGGAGAGAAGCTTGCAATTTCTCTTGAGATTGTGGATGTCTGGAGGGCCCCAGAAAAACGCTGGGAGAGATCTAAGGCTGGGATCTCTGGAACTAGACGAAAGATTGTCCAAACAAGAAAAATTTAGAGCTGCATACACCATCTGCTAGAACTGAGGATCCCTTCAGGGATCCCTTAGAAATCCTCCCTCCAAAGCTGTGAGTGATCTTATTCTCTGGGGAATTTTAGAGACACCCAGATGTTGTATAACTTTAAGGAAATTCCTCTTTAAAATATTGTTGGCTTGCAAGGTGGGGATACTTAGCTGACTAAAAGGTATGTTTCTCGGGTTCTTGGGGATGTCAAGGGAAGTCAAGTGTGTGAACCCCTCCTTGCAAAATCTGAGACTTTATGCTACCAGGCAATACTTACGTTTCAAAGGAAAATACACGTGTGAATGCTATAGCCCTTGCCCAGAGATTCTGAGAAGCTTATCATTTTTAAAGCTTAAGAATGTTTAGTTGGTTTTCTCTCCCACATAATAGTGTAAGTGGAATTTAGTACAAACCTCTTAAAAAGCAATTTGGCAGTACATATCAGGAACCTTTTAAATTTTCACACTACTTGATATAGAAATCCCACATCTGAGAATTTTCTCTGAGGAAATAACCTTATAGTGCTTTATGCATTTATGCAAAAAGCATTATTTATAATAGCAGAAAATTAGAAGTAACTTAAATGCCCAACAATAAGGGCCTGGTTAAGTAAACTCTGGCACCTTCTCTTAATGTAATATTTTGCAGATGCTAAAACTGTATTTATAAAGCATTCTTAAGGATATGGGAAAATATAGCAAAACATCAAGTAAAAATTATAGACAAAATATTATCTCAACCATGTTAAAGAGCATTCAAAAAAAGACTGGAAGAAAATATGCCAAAAGGTTATTTAAATTGGTGATCTTAAAATAATGGAGTTATGGATTATTGGTTTTTTTTTTTTTTTTTTGGTGAGACAGAGTCTCGCTCTGTCGCCCAGGCTGGAGTGCAGTGGCCGGATCTCAGCTCACTGCAA
>NW_012101365.1:2032541-2033738 GCF_000951045.1 Mandrillus leucophaeus | reverse complement strand
GCAGTGGCCGGATCTCGGCTCACTGCAAGCTCCGCCTCCCGGGTTTACGCCATTCTCCTGCCTCAGCCTCCCGAGCAGCTCAACTACAGGCGCCCGCCACCTCGCCCCGCTAGTTTTTTGTATTTTTTAGTAGAGACGGGATTTTACCGGGTTAGCCAGGATGGGCTCGATCTCCTGACCTAGTGATCCGCCTGTCTCGGCCTCCCAAAGTGCTGGGATTACAGGCTTGAGCCACCGCGCCCGGCCGGATTATTGTTATCATTATTTTTTTCTTTATGTTTTCCTATGTTTTCCAGATTTTCTGTAAAAGACCTTTAATACTTTTATAATCAGAAAAACAGTTTAATTTTAAAAGTTTAAAAACATCAGGCAAGTAAACGTTTACAAACATAAAAGTCATTTTGCTAAAAATAATTTTTTTTAGGCTGGGCACGGTGGCTCATGTCTATAATCCCAGCACTTTGGGAGGCGAGACAGACGGATCGCTTGAAGCCAGGCATTTGAGACTAGCCTGGCCAACATGGTGAAACCCTGTCTCTGTTAAAAATACAAAAATTAGCCAGGCGTGTTGGTGCATACCTGTAATCCCAGCTACTCAGGAGGCTGAGGTATGGGAATCACTTGAATCTGGGAGACGGAGGTTGCAGTGAGCCAAGATGGTGCCACTGTACTCCAGCCTGGGTGACAGAGCGAGACTCTGTCTCAAAAATAATAATAATTTTAAAAATTTTATATTCTTGCATTGCTATAAGTTAAAAATAATTTTACAAAAGACTTAGGAGTAAAAGGCTAATGAAAAGAAAACAAAAAATTGTTAAAAGGAATGAAATGAAATTTAACCTCTGGAAAAACAGGTATTTATGAAAGCTATAGAACAACATGGGAAATGCTTATGATTTAAGGGGAAATGCTTATGATTTAAGGTGAAATGAAAAGAGGCGAAAATAGTTATGGTTACAACCATCCAGTTTAGCACCATTAAGCAGTCATACTCAGCCCCACAACATGCAGTAGGCATTTCCCCACACATATCGCCATCCCTACTGTGTTAGTCTGTTCTTACACTGCTAATAAAGACATACCTGTGACTGAGTAATTTATAAAGGAAAGAGGTTCCCCTTAAAAAAAAAATTATATTACTTTAGATAGAGTCTTGCTGTGTCACCAGGCTGGAGTGCATTGGCACAATCTTGGCTC
>NW_012101365.1:2014112-2028336 GCF_000951045.1 Mandrillus leucophaeus | reverse complement strand
TTCTCCTGCCTCAGCCTCCTGAGTAGCTGGGATTACAGGCACACACCACGACACTCAGCTAATTTTTGTATTTTTAGTAGAGACAGGGTTTCACCATGTTGGCCAGGCTAGTCTCGAACTCCTGACCTCAGGTGATCTGCCCACCTCAGCCTTCCAAAGTGCTGGGATTACAGGTGTGAGCCACTGCATAGGCCCTTTTACAATCTATTGTCATTCCATCTCTCCAACTTTATCTCCCAGTTTTCTGCAAACCATTTTTTTCTTCCTCTCTATATGTGATATCGGATTACTTGCCATTCCTTAAACATTTATTATATGTTTAACATGTATTAACTATTAACATTTTTCACTTTTTTTTTTTAGACGAAGTCTCTCTCTGTTGCCCAGGCTGGAGTGCAGTGGCGTGATCTTGGCTCACTGCAACCTCTAGTTCCTGGATTGAAGCGATTCTCCTGCCTCAGCCTCTCAAGTAGCTTAGACTACAGGCCTGCACCACTACACCTGGCTAATTTTTGTATTTTTAGTAGAGACGGAGTTTCACCGTGTTGGCCAGGCTGGTGTTAAACCCCTGACCTCAAGTGATCCACAGGTTCCCCTTAAAAAAAAAATTATATTACTTTAGATAGAGTCTTGCTGTGTCACCAGGCTGGAGTGCATTGGCACAATCTTGGCTCACTGCCACCTACACCTCCCAGGTTCAAGCCATTCCCCTGCCTCAGCTTCCCAAGTAGCTGGGACTACAGGTGCATGCCACCACACCTGGCTAATTTTTTACATTCTTTTTAGTAGAGCTGGGGTTTCACCACGTTGGCCAGGATGGTCTCGATCTCCTGACCTCGTGATCTGCCTGCCTCGGCCTCCCAAAGTGCTGGGATTACAGGGGTGAGCCACCGCGCCCAGCCAGGAAAGAGGTTTAATTGACTCACAGTTCAGCATGGCTGGGGAGGCCTCAGGAAACTTACAGTCATGGCGGAAGGGTAAGCAAATCCTTCTTCACATGGCAGCAGCAAGGAGAAGTGACAAGCAAAAGGGGAAAAAGCTCCTTATAAAGCCATCAGATCTTGTGAGAAATCACTCACTGTCACCAGAACAGCATGAAGGTAACTGCCCCCCATGATTCAAATACCTCCCAATGGGTCCCTCCCATGACACATGGGATTATGGGAACTACAATTCGAGGTGAGATTTGGGTGGGGACATAGAGCCAAACTATAACATCTGCCATGGATAGCTCTCTCTCTTAGTCTGTTTAACTGCTGCAACAAAATACCTTAGTCTGGGTATTATAAACAATAGAAATGTATTGCTCACTGGAGCAATACTGGAAGCCATAAAGTCCAAGGTCAAGGTGTCAGCGGATTCAGTGTCTGAAGAAGGTTTACTCTCTCCTTCAAAGATGGCACTTTCTTGCTGCACCTTCACATGGTGAAAGGGGCAAGACAGTTTCCTTCCACCTCCTTTTATAAGGACACTAATTCCATTCATGAGGATGAAACCTTCATGACTTAATCACTTCCCAAAAGACCCCATCTCTTAATACTATCTCACTGGGTATTAGGTTCCAAAATATGAATTTTGGGGGGACACCAACATTCAGCCTATAGCACTCTTTTCTATTTTTAGAGATGGAGTCTTGCTGGAGACTGCAGGCTGGAGTTCAGTGCACAATCACAACTCTCACTGCAGCCTCAAACTTCTAGGTTCAAGGGATCCTCTTGCCTCAGTCTCCTGAGTAGCTGGGACTACAGGCACATGCTACCATGCCTGGTTAGCCTATAACACTAATTTTTAATTTTTGTGAGTACATAGTAAGGGTATATATTTGTGAGTCACCTGAAATATTTCGATACAGGCATGCAATGTGTAATAATCATATAGGGTAAATGGGGTATCTATTACCTCAAGTATTTATCCTTTGTGTTATAAACAATCCAATTTTACTCTTTTAGTTATTTTTAAATGTACAATTGAATTATTTTGACTATAGTCACCTTGTTGTGCTAGCAAATACTAGGTATAAGCCATTCTTTCTATGTTTTTGTATATATTAATTATCTCTACTTCCCCGGCCCTTTCTATAGCACTCTTGAACTTTTCCACCTTTGTATCTTTGCTCTTTGCCTCCTCCTTTTTTTTTTCCCCCACTTGAGACAGGGTCTCACTTTGTGGTCCAGACTGAAGTGTAGTGGTGCAAGAATAGCTCACTGTAATAAACTCCTAGGCTCAAGTGATCCTCCCGCCTCAGCCTCTGGAGTAGCTTAAACTAGGGGTGTGCCACTACACCCGGCTAATTTTTTAAATTTTTATTTAGAGACTGGGTCTTGCTATGCTGCCCAAGCTGGTCTCAAACTCCTAGGCTCAAGCAATCCTCCTGCCTTGGCTTCCCAAAGTGTTGGGATCATAGGCAGAAGCCACTGTGCCTGGCCCGCTTGCTCATTTTGACACATATTTCTGACTTGGTTTTTATTTAAATTTTGTCTTGCTCCTGCCAAAATAAGCTTAGTGACTACTTTTGGTTATGTCTCTCCAGATCTGACCTAGACCATGGTACCCTCCTATCAGCATAGGCCAGCTGCCTCGTCTTGAAGAGCTGTTAAAAAGAAAAAAGAGAATGGTAGGAAATCCAGTATACCAAACAGTACTATGGTGGGATTGTGGGTAATTTATGTCATTTTTCTATGGGTTCAAAATTTTGCAATGTGGTTATTTTATTTTATTTATTTATTTTGAGACGATTCTCGCTCTGTCGCCCAGGCTGGAGTGCAGTGGTGCAATCTCCGCTCACTGTAAGCTCTGCCTCCCGGGTTCACACTATTCTCCTGCCTCAGCCTCCCGAGTAGCTGGGACTACAGGCACCCGCCACCACACCGGGCTAATTTTTCGAATTTTTAGTAGAGACGGGATTTCACCGTGTTAGCCAGGATGGTCTTGATCTCCTGACCTCATGATCCGCCCACCTCGACCTCCCAAAGTGCTGGGATTACAGGTGTTAGCCACCGTGCCCGGGCAGTTATGTTATTTTAAATAAAGATATTTGAAGTTTACTGAAGTTACTCATCAAGTGCTTTCATAGGTAACTATTAAATTCTCTTCCCTTTCATGATTTCCAAGGATTAATATAAAACTGATATTCCTCTAGCCAACAAGATATGGGGTTTGAGATCCTATCTGGGTCAGAGAATCTGTTCTCCATCTTCCTCCCTTCAAAGCCAACTCTGCACTGCCTCCAGTTTACTTTCCAAAACAGAGATACAAGCACATATTTCCCCTACTTCAAAACTTTGGATGCTCCCCTGAATGTTTGCAGGATCAAGTCCAAAGTCCAAGTGACTTAATATGGCTCCCAAGACCTTTTTTTTTTTTTTTTGCGACTGAGTCTTGCTCTGTCACCGAGGCTGCAGTGCAATGGCGTGATCTCAGCTCACTGTACCTCCGCCTCCTGGGTTCAAGTAATTCTCCTGCCTCAGCCTCCTGAGTAGCTGGGATTACAGGCACACACCACGACACTCAGCTAATTTTTGTATTTTTAGTAGAGACAGGGTTTCACCATGTTGGCCAGGCTAGTCTCGAACTCCTGACCTCAGGTGATCTGCCCACCTCAGCCTTCCAAAGTGCTGGGATTACAGGTGTGAGCCACTGCATAGGCCCTTTTACAATCTATTGTCATTCCATCTCTCCAACTTTATCTCCCAGTTTTCTGCAAACCATTTTTTTCTTCCTCTCTATATGTGATATCGGATTACTTGCCATTCCTTAAACATTTATTATATGTTTAACATGTATTAACTATTAACATTTTTCACTTTTTTTTTTTAGACGAAGTCTCTCTCTGTTGCCCAGGCTGGAGTGCAGTGGCGTGATCTTGGCTCACTGCAACCTCTAGTTCCTGGATTGAAGCGATTCTCCTGCCTCAGCCTCTCAAGTAGCTTAGACTACAGGCCTGCACCACTACACCTGGCTAATTTTTGTATTTTTAGTAGAGACGGAGTTTCACCGTGTCGGCCAGGCTGGTGTTAAACCCCTGACCTCAAGTGATCCACCTGCCTCAGCCTCTCAAGTAGCTTAGACTACAGGCCTGCGCCACTATGCCTGGCTAATTTTTGTATTTTTAGTAGAGACGGAGTTTCACCTTGTTGGCCAGGCTGGTGTCAAACTCCTGACCTCAAGTGATCCATCTGCCTCAGCCTCTCAAAGTGCTGGGATTACAGGCGTGAGCCACCATGTCTGGCCCATTTTTCACTTTTTTATTGATATTGACATAAAACATTTGTACAGTGAGGAGTATAAAATTTAAGAGTATAACTCAATGGATGTTCACATAAGTATACACATGTGTGACCATGACTCAGTAAGATCTAGTTAATTTCCAACTCTCTAGAAGGTTCCCATATCTTTTCCTGTCCATATCTATACCTCCACAGAGATAACCACTATTCTGACTTCTATCAACAAAGATTAATTTTTCCTGTTCTGGAATTTCAAAAAATGGAAACACATCATATGTATTCATCAAAACACAGTACCTTCTTAAGTTTCCCCTGCCTGAGAGTAGGAGTGTTAAGCATTTGTCATGTGTCAGTGCTCTCCTATTCTGCATCCATTGTGGACATTACTAATTCACTAGTTTTTCTTGTTGTGCCTAGGTTGGGCTTTAGGCTCTTTTTCTAAACTGCACACCAGCAGCCACTATTGGCTGCTCAGAATTGAAACAACTAGTTGGTACTAGTGAAATCTCCCTGGAGAATGACCTCTTCTACATGAAAACCTTCATCTCCACTACCCGCAACACATTTAATAAATTATTTGTCTTAACTGATTCTATCACTAATATCTCTCTAATCTGCCCCTTTTTCCATTCCTACTGCTTCTTTTTTTTGGTTGGTTTGTTTTCAGTGCAGTGGCGTGACCTCAGCTCACTGCAACTTCTGCCTCCTGAGTTCAAGTGATTCTTGTGCCACAGGCTCCCGAGTAGCTGGGATTACAGGTGCACACCACCATGACTGACTAATTTTGTATTTTTAGTGGAGATGGGGTTTCACCATGTTGGCCAGGCTGGTCTCCAACTCCTGAGCTCAAGTGATCCACCCACCTCGGCCTCCCAAAGTGCTGGGATTACAGGTGTGAGCCACCGTGCTGGCCTACTGCTTCTATTTATATAATCTCTCACCTGATTTTCTGCAATAATCCCTTACTGTTTCTCCCGCTTTCAGTTTGGCTCTTTTATTCTTTTCCACACACTGCTGTTTCCTCTCCAGAAAAAAACAGGATATTTTAAATATTCAAATATAACTACATCATTATCCTTGAAGGACTACCTTTTCAGTTAAGCATAAGTGTATTACTGGCCTCATGATCTTGCCCTGCTCATCTCCTCAGTACCATTTCCTATACCTTGTGCCCCCACCCCCAGATGCCAACTATCCGCAGGTTCCCGAATTGTGCCTTGCCCCTTTTCTCTTCTGTGTCTTGAATGCTGTTTCCTCTACCTGGCTAAGTCCACTCACCCTTCAAGACTCAAATGTCTTTTACTATCTTTTTTTTGGAGACAGGGTCTCACTCTGTCACCCAGGCTGGAGTGCAGTGGTACCATCTTGGCTCACTGCAACCTCTCCATCCTGGGTTCAGACGATCCTCCCACCTCAGCCTCCTGAGTAGCTGGGACCACAGGCACATGCCACTATGTGCCTGGCTAATTTTTTGTATTTTTAGTAGAGATGGGGTTTCGCCATGTTGCCCAGGCTGGTCTCGAACTCCTGGACTCCAGTGATCTGCCCTGGCCTTGGCCTTCCAAAGTGCTAGGATTACAGGTATGAGCCATCGCACTAGGCCCCAAATTTTTGTTGATCATTCTTTCACTACTAAAGTTATTCTCTCCCCCGCAAAATCAATGATCTCTTATTTGTGTACTCATAATACTTTAAACATATCCTTATTGTGGCAATTATATTATTATCTGTTTACACTTCTGAGAGATCCTTGAAGGGATAGAACTTTATAGCTCCAGAACTCTATCAGACTGCATAACAGTTTCCTCTCATTTAAAAAATTGTGATAAGGGCCAGGTGCAGTGGCTCATGCCTGTAATCCCAGCACTTTGGGAGGCTGAGGCCAGAGGATTGCTTGAGCCCAGAAGTTCAAGACCAACCTGGACAACATAGTGAGACCTTGTCTTCTCTCCAAAAAATTAAAAAATTGAGGTGAGAGGATGGCTGGAGGCTGGGAGATCGAGGCTACAGTGAGCTGTGGTTGTGCCTCTGTCTGAATGACAGACCAATACCCTGCCTCAAAAAAAAGTGGTAGAAATACACATAATATACAATTTACTATGTTGACCGGATGCAGTGGCTCACGCCTGTAATCCCAGCACTTTGAGAGGCTGAGGTAGGCAGATCACCTGAGGTCAGGAGTTCAAGACCAGCCTGGCCAACATGGTAAAACCCCATCTCTGCTAAAAATACAAAACTAGCTGGATGTGGTGGCACATGCCTGTAATCCCAGCTACTTAGGCAGGAGAATCGCTTGAACCCAGGAGGCAGAGGTTGCAGTGAGCCGAGATCGCGCCATTGCACTCCAGCCTAGGCGACGAGTGTAACTCTGTCTCAAAAAAAAAAAAAAAAATTACTACGTTAATCATTTTAAAGTGTACAGTTCAGTGATGTCAACTATATCCATATTGTGGTGCAACCATCACCATCATCTATCTCCAGGATTTTTTAAAATGATTTTTTTAGAGGCAGGGTCTTGCTCTGTCATACAGGCTGGAGTTCAGTGGCACAGTCAGAGCTTACTGCAGCCTCAACTCCTGGGCTCAAGGGATTCATGTGTCTCAGCCTCCCAAGTAGCTGGGACTACAGGTGCATGCCAGCGTGACTGGCTTATTTTTTAAAATTTTTTTGTAGAGATGGGGTTTTACTATGTTGCCTAGGCTGGTCTTGAACTCCTGGCCTCAAGAGACCCACCTGTGTCAGCCTCCCAAAGTGCTGGGATTATAGGCATGAACCACTGCACCCAGCCCACTTTCTTCATCTGATAAAACTGAAACTCTATGCCAATTAAATGATAACTCCTTAGTCTCCCCTCCCCACAGCCTCTGGCAACTACCATCCTACTTTCTGTGTCTATGATTTTTTTTTTTTTTTTTTTTGAGACGGAGTCTTGCTCTGTTGCCCAGGCTGGAGTGCAGTGGCCGGATCTCAGCTCACTGCAAGCTCCGCCTCCCGGGTTTACGCCATTCTCCTGCCTCAGCCTCCCGAGTAGCTGGGACTACAGGCGCCCGCCACCTCACCCGGCTAGTTTTTTGTATTTTTTAGTAGAGACGGGGTTTCACCGGGTTAGCCAGGATGGAATGTGTCTATGATTTTGACTGCTCTAATCACCTAATAAAAGTGGAATCATACAGTATATATATTTTTGTGATTGGCTTATTTCACTTACCATAACATCCCCAACGTTCATTCACATTGTGGCATATTGCAGAATTTCCTTCCTTTTTAAGGCTGAATATGTGGATATACCACATTTTGTTTATCCATTCATACACCAATGGACACTTGGGATTGTTTCCACATTTTAGCTATTGTGAATAATTCTCCTATGAACACGGATGTACACATATCTCTTTGAGACCATGCTTTCAATTATTTTGGGTATATACCCAGAAGTGAAATTGCTGGATTGCATGGTAAGTCTTTTTTTTTTTTTTTTAAGACAGAGTCTCACTCTTTCACCCAGGCTGGAGTGCAGTGGTGCAATCTGGGCTCACTGCAACCTCCACCTCCCAGGTTCAAGTGATTCTCATGCGCCAGCCTCCCAAGTAGCTAGGACTACAGTCACATGCCACCACACCTGGCTAATTTTTGTATTATTAGTAGAGACAGGGTTTCACCATGTTCGCCAGGCTGGTCTCAAACTCTTGACCTTGAGCGATCTGCCTGCCTGCCTTGTCCTCCCAAAATGCTGGGATTACAGGTGTGAGCCACCACACCCAGCTGGTAATTCTATTTTTAACGTTTGGAGGAACCACTATACTGTTTTCCACAGTGACTGTATCATTTTACATTTCCACCATGAGTGTACAAAGGTTCCAATTTCTCCACATTCATACCAACTCTTGTTATTTTCTGTGTTTTGGTAGAGATGGGGTCTCCCTGTCTTGCCCAGGCTGGTCTTCAACTTTTTCTTTTAATAGCCATCCTAATGGGTGTGAAGTGGGATCTCATTGCAGTTTTGACTTACATTTCCTTTATGATTAGTGATGATATCTTATATCTTCTTTGGAGAAATATCTGTTCAAGTTATTTACACATTTTTCAATTGAGTTTTTTTGGTTGCTGAATTACAAATATTTTCTCCCATCCTGCAGGTTGCCTTTTTACTCTGTTGATCATATCTTTGTTTTTTCTTTTCTTCTTTCCTTTCTCTCCCTTCCTCACTTCTTTTCTAGATAAGTCTTGCTGTGTTGCCCAGTCTGATTCCTAGACTCAAGCCATACTCTCACCTCAGCCTCATAAGTAGCGGTTCACGCCAGTGCCCCCAGTTCTGATAGTGTCTTTTGACAAACAAACGTTTTACATTTTCATACAGTCCAATTTGTTTTTCTTTTGTTGCCTGTGCCTTTGGTGTCATATCCATGAAATCATTGCCAAATCCAATGTTGTGAAGCTCTTGCCCTATGTTTTATTCTAGGAGTTTTATAGTTTTAGGTCTTATGATCCATTTCAGTTAATTTCTGTGTATCATGTAAGGTCAGGGCCCAAGCGCATTCTTTTGCATTTGGGTATTCCATTCTCCCAGCACCATTTACTGGAAAGACTGTGTCTTATCCATTGAATGGTCTTGGCATCCTTGTTGAAAATCATTTGACCATATATGTGGGGATTTATTTCCAGAGAGAGGGCATTACATTTTGTAGGGCACAAAGGTGCATCAGAGTGCAGACTGTTCTAATACATTACAATTGGTCAGAGGGAGATTGTTTAGAATCAAGTTGGATCTCATTTTTGTTTCAGAGAAAAAGGAGAGAGATTTGACTTTGAGGGAGGTAAATTAGCTGCCTTAAAGAAAGTTCATGTCAGAATTATAGATTTTTAGAGCCAGGTGTGGTGGCTTATACCTGTAATCCCAGCACTGTGGGAGGCTGTGGTTGAAGGATCACTTGAGCCCAGGGGTTTGAGACCAGTCTGGGCAACATGGTGAGACCGCCCCACCTCTACAAAAAATAAAAAATTAGCCAGGCATGGTGGTGTGTGCCTGTAGCCCCAGCCACTCAGGAGGCTGAGGTGGGAGGATGGCTTAAGCCCAGGAGGTGAAGGGTGTAATAAACTGTGATCATCCCACTGCACTCCAGCTTGGGTGACAGAGTGAGACCCTGTCTCAAAAAAAATAAAAAAGAATTGGCCAGGTGAAGTGGTTCACACCTGTAATCCCAGCACTTTGGGAGGCTGAGGAGGGCAGATCACCTAAAGTGAAGAGTTTGAGACCAGCCTGGCCAACATAGTGAAACCCTGTCTCTACTAAAAATACAAAAATTACCTGGGCATGGTGGTGTGCACTTGTAGTCCCAGCTACTCAGGAGACTGAGGCAGGAGAACCGCTTGAACCTGGGAGGCAGAGGTTGCAGTGAGCCGAGATTGTGCCACTACACTGCAGCCTGGGCAACAGAGCAAGATTCCATCTCAAAAGAATAAAATAAAATAAAATAAAGAATTATGAACTTTTAGACTCCTTTCCCGCCCCAGTTCATCTGGCTCACACCCTTTTCTTTCTTTCTACATTTAAGAGTCAGGGTCTCACTCTGTTACCCGCCCTGGAGTGCAGAGACACATTCATAAGTCACTGAAGCCTTGGCCCCCTGGGCTCAAGTGATTCTCCCAACTCAGTCTCTCAAGTAGCTAGGACTACAGACATGCACCACCATTTCTGGTTAAATTTTTAATTAATTAATTTTTTGAGATAGAGTCTCCCTCTGTCATCCAGGCTGCAGGGCAGTGGCTTGATCTTGGCCCATTGCAACCTCCGCCTCCCGGGTTCAAGTGATTCTCCTGCCTCAGCCTCCCGAGTAGCCGGGACTATAGCATTGTGCTATGCCCAGCTAACTTCTGTATTTTTTAGTCGAGATGGAATTTTACCATGTTTGCCAGGCTGGTCTCAAACTCCTGATTGCCAAGTGATCCAACTGCTTTGGCCTCTCAAAGTGCTGTGATTACAGGTGTGAGCCACAGTGCTCACAAATTTTATTTTTTTTTAAGATGGGTCTCACCATGTTGCCCAGGCTGGTCTCAAGCTCCTGGCCTTGATCCTCTTGCCTCAGCCTCCCAAATTGCTGGGATTACAGGTGTGAGCCATCATGCCTAGCTCCCTCGTTTTTATGTATAAAGAAGGCTGATGTTACTCCTGAGGCCAGGATTACCAACAAATATGTATCACAGAAAGAAAAGTTCAGCTCTGTTGAGGAAGTACTTCTATTTCCTAGAATAGGCAGATTTGGTAAGGAATGAGCTCTCTATAGCTACGAATGTACAAACAGAAGTCAGATGAACACCTGCTCTATAAGGCAAGTCTGAACATCTCTCTTCTTGTTTACAGATGTTCCATGATTGCCCATTAACTTCAGAATAAAACCTTGCTTTTTAAAAAATGATGTGGTCTAGTCTAACTTTATAGCATCATCTTCTGCCATGTATATATGTTCTTGATATTTCTAACTTTATGAACACTAATATCCTTTTAAATTCTAAAATCTTACTTACAAAAATGCCACCTTAAGAAAAACTGACTGTTTCTAATGTTTCAATGAAGTAAGCTACAGGGTGTGGCTGTAGTTTAAAATTCCACACATAGAATCCTCAGGACAGATGAAATGGAATCAACAGGTAGCAAGTACACACATGTGCTAGTGTGAGTCTAAGGGCACATGAAATCCAAATGGGGCAGATGAGAAGAAACTAAATTTTAAGAAGAAAGGGAATTCATTTTTGTGAAACATTTACTATGAAATAGGCATTTTTACACATTTTTATCTTACTGACTTTTAAGAATGCAAACAGACAAAGAGAAGTAAATCTTTTACACTATCTTGAGGTGAGCACATACCTTAAGAGCTTTGGTATTGTCATGATCTTTGCAAGAATCACAAAAATTTTAAACACTGACCATATCTTATGCTTTACAGACAACTTAAGAGTGTCAACAAGCAATTTCTGAGTGCTTTCTCTATGTGTCAGGATTACGCTGGGTGCTGAAAATACAAAGGTAAAGGAGACTTTTGGTTAGGACCACATCATGGGGGTGATGCACTGTTTTTCACTAGAGATCATTATGACCCAGGGTCTATAGTCTTTCTCCTTGGAGAAATCGAGTACACAGGAAAAAAAAAAAAACGCGGCTCAGAGAAACAGCTTAGCAGGTCTGATTGTATTTCTCTCTTGTTTACAAGTGATCAGTGATTCCCCAATAACTACAATATAAAGCCTGCTTTTTTTCTAATGGCATACAGGGCCCTTTATGATCAAACAGCAGAACTTGGTTTGAACAGACTTAGGTACCTTTCTTTTTTTTTGAAATGGAGTCCTGCTCTGTCACCCAGACTGGAGTGCAGATGCATGATCTCAGCTCACTGCAACCTCTGCCTCCCGGGTTCAAGAGATTCTCCTGCCTCAACCTCCCGAGTGAGTAGCTGGGATTACAGGCACCCACCACCATGCCTGGCTAATTTTCGTATTTTTAGTAGAGACGGGGTTTCACCATGTTGGCCAGGCTGGTCTTGAACTCCTGACCTCAAGTGATCTGCCCACCTCGGCCTCCCAAAGTGCTGGAACTAGGCACCTTTCTTCTTATAATTTTACTTACCAAGTCACCTTTTCATTCAATATGATTAGTTTTTTACTAAGTTTTCTTATTCACCTAGGAAGACAACAATATGAATATTGATCCACTGAGTAATTATATTCCTCATGAGATATAATGAAATAAGATTTTTGCTGCAAGTTATTTTCACCCGGGTTTGGATGAAACTAAGTTTTCAGAACTTCCAGACTGGAGGCTTAACCACAATCATGAGATTTCCCTTGAAAGTATAAGTCCTCAGAGTATTTTTACATAGAGATCAGACATTTACCAATTTATATCTCAGAAACCTGTGGTTCAATGGAAAGAATACAGGGCTGGTATTCTAGTCCAGCCTGTGACTTACTGTATGACCCTGGGCATGAATTACACCTTATACTCCATAAATTTCCTTATTCTTTGTGTCAGAACCATACTTGCTCTAGCTGTGATAAACAAAATTATAGTTGCCCAAATTTTCAACTTGTCAATTATGTAGGTATCGTAAGGAATACCTTGTAAGTATCTGTGCTCAAGTGTACAATCTATTGGGGTCACAGAATTCAGAGAATGGAGGGATCACATTCAGTGGAGTGCAGAGGAGGGGTGGTAATCAGGAAGATTTAATAAAGAAGGTAGAGGTTGAGCTGGGTCTTGGGGAATAAGCAAGATAGTAGAAGAGAGTTATCTGGAGGGGATAAGGGCAGAGAGGCACTGAAATTTTCAGTCTGGCCCCAGCTTTCCTTTGCAGACTCATTATCTTCTGCACACTCCAGACTCAATGCTGTCCTCTGAATCGACATGTGTCTGGCACACAGCAAGCAAATCTCCAAGGTCCAGCTTCTAGTTCTTCCACTGAAGTCTCAGCGAAGTGGAATTTATCACACTCTCCTCTGGATTTGCCCAGCCCTTTGTTAATAAGACCTGTTGCTTTTATTGTAGCTCACCCGCTCGCTCAACGGTGAACTTTTTGGAGACAGGAATCAATGATTTGTCTGTTTCCCTAGGCACCTAACAACGCTTTGCTCTTAAGTAATCAGGAAATATTTACTCAATTGAACTTGTTCTAAGGACACTGATATCACGGAATTGAAGGGCATGTCGGTATCTTCTTAGTGTCTCTATAGACTTTAGGCTTTCAGCCTGGTGAAGTAGGGATTTTTTTCTTTGTTTCTAGGCTAGTCAAGCGAAGCAGGGATACAGATTTAAGAATTTGCAGATGTGGAAACTCGGAGGGTACATTTGCTCAAAGGCATAATGTTGATAAACGCCGAAACCAGTAGGGCTCTGTTGACTTGAAATCCAGTCCTTTATCCATTATACCCGGGTCTTGTAGCATCAGCCAGATCGGGGTAAAATGCACTAACTCTGAATCCTAGTTTTTTCATCCGTAAATGGGAGCAACAGTACGTATCTCACAGGGCTATCGTGAAGTGGAGCGTCCCTCTGTAACCTCTAACCAGTTCCAGCCTGAGTCACATTAGAAGAAAATTTATAAGGCACTGTCTTGTAAATACTTAAGATTTAACATCTTCCCTTCACCCCTGCGTCCACTCTTGTCATACCTTTTTCCTGCCTAGCATGTGTCAAACTCAAAGGACTGGGCACCGAGCACAGAGGTTGTGTGCTTTGTCCAGCTTTGAGGTCAGAGGTTGGCTAAATAATCTCTGAGACTGGGGTCTTAAAAAAAAACAACAAAAAAACCAAAACTAACAAAGCCTTAAGTTCGTTCTGCCCGTGACTTTAAATAATTATGTAGAGGAATGTAATACGTTAAAAGCAAGGGGAGGAGGGGACCCATTGATGGTAGTTGGTTTTATGCCCGCCTGCAGCTAAAGAAATGATTTCTAAAACCTCTTTTGAGGGTGGGAGAGGGACTGCTCCCGAGATTTCTCTTTTGAGAAATTCCTGAACTGACTGCCTTTTAAAAGGAAAAAAGGTCCAGCTGTGGTGGGCTGGAGGCCGTGGTGAGTGGGTGGGGGTCGACCCCGGCGGCTTCCTCTGTCCAGCTCCCTGCCGCTGCTCCGAAGCCCGCTCGGGCTTCCGAGGGTCCACCGAGGCTCGGGCCGGGCCCAGTAAGAGTGCCAGGCCAGAGGGTACCCATTCCAGGCCGGCCTTCCTCCCCGGGGGGACAGCCTTGGGAGCGAGGCGCCGAGGCGGCTCTCGATCTCCACTTCCAGCTCGGGGGCCTCGGCAGAGGCCAGGAACCAGACTGGGGCGGCACTAGGGTGCCCGCCACCACACATCTAGATGTGTATAAGAGACAGTACTTGAATTGGTTAAAAAACATTACATTCAGTTAAAGCCACTGCTGCCGTATAGAAATATGTTCTAAAAAAGAACAATTCTGGAAAGACCTAAAAAAGACAAAGGAAAGGGACACCATAGTTTAAAACAGGAT
>NW_012101365.1:2004630-2013482 GCF_000951045.1 Mandrillus leucophaeus | reverse complement strand
AAGGCCGGGCGGCCCCCGGTTCGCCCTCCCGGGTGCCGCGCTTCGCAGGTGTCGGGGGCCTGGCCTGAGAGTGTCTCAGCCGTCCCCTTGGGGCCTGACACTTCTTTCTTTGCTGGAACGGGCTTCGGGTGTCCCAGGGGAAGACTGAGATAAGGGAGGTAGGGACGGCGGCCTGGGCGGCCTGAGGAGGGCATTGGGGCGCTTTGGGGACGAACTCCACACTGTGGCTGGGGCTCCGGGTCCCGGACCGAAACCTGTTGTAGACCAGCGAGGCGGATTTTGAGTTAACGGAATTGGTTTGAACATTTCTCTTGGGTCCAGTTACGATTCCCTGTCATGTGTACCTTTTTCTTTCATCCTTGCTTAGACATAGGGGACTACATAATGTATATAAATGTATACACGCATAGAATACATACTGAATGTTTCCCCGGGCTCATCCTTGTAGGGAGAAGGCAGAGGTGTCTGTGTGGATTTCGTTTCTTGCTCGCCCGCCTTCTCTCTCCCCCGCCCCCCAGTCGAAAGGTGGTAATGCGCGGTTTTGACGTGGGTAACCGAGATTCGTATTTGTAAACAGACAGCGCTCTCCTAGTGTGTTGCACGCCTCTGCGAAGTGTTTCAGACTCCTGTTGGTATCTGGATTGCGAAAGAATGAGATGTTTAGACCTGAAGGAAGCAGCACATCAGCGGGATTTCTAGTACTTGAATGGGATGAATTACTGTTGTGTTAACGACGTTGATTACACATTTTCTTTTCAGAAGATTACCAAGTCTTACATGAATTTTGCGTGAGATCTTAGATTCCGTATATCTGCTTCTTCATTTTGATAAAAGTAGTTCCTTACCCATTTGACCTGCCTTATCGTGATCTTAAATTGTGTCCAGAAATGCAATTGAAATTGTGTATTGTTGGCATGCATTTAGTAATTAGCTCGAGTGAATCAGATTAGCTTTTATTTCCAAAGGTTTTTTTCCCTCCAGTCTTATAGCAGCGAAATGTTTGTAGCACTTGATGAAACAGAACATATCCTGTTTCTGTTTTTAAAGTAATGAGAACTGTTAGCTAAGAAAATTGGATAATCCCAGCCGGATATGATGATTTAGAGAGAATGCCACACAGAGGTGTTGAATTGTGGGGTGGTTTAAAAAGCAAAGCCGACTTCGTGTGTGTGTACGTGTGTGTGTGTCTGCGCGCTGAAATTTTCTTTAGGCTCAGAACTCATGTCACTACACTGCATCGTAGTACTGATTAGTCACAACTTGTAAAATTATGAAATATTGATTCGCTTAAAAAGCTGTGCTTAAGATAACTCTTTAGTGTCTAGTGTGCTGTGTTGCTTTTATAAACAAATTTTTAAAGAGTGCTTCTTAGAAACCATATACTTTGGGGAGGAAAAGAATTTTAAGTCGTTTTATGCTTTAAAAATATTTATATTTAATATAAACAAAAGAAACTTTTAAAACTCTTAGATAAATTTTCCTACTGCTTGCAGTTTTTCACTTGGCTAGTGTGGAAAATGAAAAATGAAGTTTTCTTAAAATAATTCAGAAATGGAAGTGAAAGTTAATGACATTTGATGTTTTAAATCCAGCAAACATTTAAATACAGAAAGGAAATTTAAAGTATTTTCATTGTCATAGGCCAAGTTGTTAGTAGTACCGATAAATTAACAAGATACTGTACATATAAGTTTGGTTCAATTTTATAAATTCTAAGTGACACCTAAAATTACATTTATTTTTAGTTGCTGGAGCTAGAACAGTACAGTGTCTGCATTTTATTTTTAGACTTTTTAGAATCAAAATATATAATTATAAATTTCTCTGATTAACAAAGAGCTGTTTAAAGATAGTTTTTGTTGTTTTCAGCAGATTCATTTTAGAGTAATTAGCATTTTTTTAACCTCAAAGTTACCTTGACATACAAAATAAGTACCATTAATTATGTTGTATTCTCTGCAGAATGTCAAATCAGGATCTGTTGGTCAAGAAAGGTGTTTGAATTTATTTACTGTAGAAAGTTTCCAGTTTCAGAGAAACAAAATAACCAACACTTACCTGTAGGGCTTGGCCAGGTGGCTCACGCCTGTAATATCAGCACTTTGGGAAGTGGAGGCGAGAGGATTGCTTGAGTGTAGGAGTTTGATATCAGCCTGAGCAACATAGTGAGACTTTGTCACTACCAAAATATAAAACAAATTAGCTGTAATCGCAGAAGCTGAGGTGGGAGGATTGCCTGAGCCCCAGAGTTCAAGGTTGCAGTGAGGCACAGTTGCGCCACTGTACTCCAGCCTGGGTGACAGAGTAAGACCCTGCCTTTTTTTAAAAAAAAAGAAAGAAAAAAAAAAAAGGCAGTACTTACCTGTTAATGCTGATGTCAGAACGTTTTGTTCGATAAAACAGAACTCAATGAGATGTGTTCCTCTTTCACATAAATTACAAATACTTGAATTGGTTAAAAAACATTACATTCAGTTAAAGCCACTGCTGCCGTATAGAAATATGTTCTAAAAAAGAACAATTCTGGAAAGACCTAAAAAAGACAAAGGAAAGGGACACCATAGTTTAAAACAGGATAGGTAGACTTTTTCTTAGTAATCTTAGAGCAATTAGAGTTGTTTACATGGTACTAACTGAATTGTTTTAATTCTGGAATCCTAAATAATTACATAATTTGGGGAAATGTTTAAAAACCAGCATTTCTGCAGAGTATTTATTTCCTTTTTTAAATCTTTTATTATGTACAGACTGTATTCAAATAAACCATACACTCTGAAAAAGCAGGTTCTGACTTTTCTTCCAGAGTATTTCTTACAGACCCAAAGAGAGGAAAGGGTATATAAATGCAAAGATTAATGTTAGGATTTTTTTTCCCCTTGAGAGATTTGTGTGGTGTCTTATGTTCAAATTATTTTTATGTCAAATCATGTCATTGGATATCTATAATTATGAGTTGAAGAGGGAGAGAGAAGGGAACCAAAATTTTTTAGATTGCCTATTTTGTCCCAGGCACTGTGCTAGACACTGTCTATGCATTTTTTTTTTCACTTGTTTGGTGTAACAACCCTTTGAAACCTGTTTATAGGCGAGGAACTTTTGACTCACACAGATTAGTGATTTGCTGAAGATCACAGAATTAGATTTCAGAGCACATCTGTCTTCCTAATATAATGTATATGTGATGCTGCTTTTCAGGTGTATTATTTTCTCAATTATTTAGAATCGGAAACTGCCTAATGTTGCTCATTCATTCATTCATTTAAACATTCATTTCATCAAACATTTGCATTTGTCTCAGTCTACATATAATACAGTAAATTACAACACACTAGATTGTGGGAGTTGAGAGGGAAGAAACTGGCTCTTGAAGGGTGAGTAGGAGTTTGCTAGGTGGAGAGGAGGATGGATTGGAGGTTGGAGATCATTCCAGACCTAGGGAATAACATGCAAAGATGATAAATTGTAATAAGCCTTGGGGAGTGAGGGAGAATGAGAAATTCAGTGTGGTAGGAATTGATATGGATAGAATGGTGAGATAAATGATAGGAAGTAGCAAATTGTGAGGGACCATTTATGTTATATTAAGGTATTTGAATTTTTATCTTGTGAGATCACCAAGTGAGATAGTGGTTGAGCTGTGATTAGAAGTATGTTTTCTGACTCCTAGTTTTGTATTTCTTTTCTCCTTGGCTTTCTTGCTAACAGAGTTTACCTGTTTTTAGTGGATAGGCAGGCCTTCTTTTCCATACCACTCTTCTCTCTTCTCCCTGTATTCTAGACTTTTATCTTGAGGATTCTGTGATCCAAATCTTACTGTCCAACAACTTTTAATTTTTTAGAAAATTCTTTTGAGATGAAAACACCTCTGGGGGAAATCACCTTGTTATACTACTTAGGAAGTTTTTTCACTTGTTGGCTTGGATTAGTTGACTGTTTTCCACTTTAGCACTAGAAAACAGTAGCTTAAGGCATTGAAGAGCATGAGCTGGAAGGAGGCAGAAGCTATTCATTCAAGTTTGATGTTCACCACTATAGATGGGCAAAGTCCTAATCTTTACATAAGGCATCTTGTACTTTCAAAAAGAAATAGGTATGTTTGTTAATCACACAACAATCTGATTGCTTTAAGTGGGTATTTGATTTACCATGATAATAGATAACTTATTGCATGGTTACTACAAGCTAATTTCTTTCTCAAGATCTTTAAAGTGTTAACTTATTCCTCAAAACAACCTTTTTTATAGTATTCTCATTTACAGATGGGGAAAGTCCATGTAGAAGGGTTGAGTACCTTGGACAATATCTCATAGCTAGTTTGCTGCAGTCAGGATTTGAGCTCAAAGTGTCTGAGTCTAGAGTCACAGCTCTTCGCCACTATACTGTGTTGTACCTTTAAGCTTAGGGTGTCAAAGTTTTGTGTTCAGAGAGTGTTAAATTCTGTAGTTACATAGGTTGTCAAAAATATTTTGCAAGTATGCAAAGTATGAATTATAAAAAATAACTACACCTGATTGCATTTTGTCAGTGTGTAGTTTAATAATATAATTATTAAATTAAATATTTAACACCACTGTAGTTTAAATAATTTAATTGACCAATCATTAAGTGCTAGTCATGTGCTGAGTGTTAGTTTAGGCCAGTGGTATTCAAACTATGTTTGGGGACCTTTTGGAGAGGGGTGTCTCTGAGTCAAACTGTTTTCGTGGTAATATTAAGACACAATTTGACTTTTCCCTTATTCTCTGGTCTGGAGTGACATGTGAAGACTTTATTGCTTTGATGGCTAATGTAATGTGTAATAGTGTATTATTTTTTTCCCTTTTTTCTTTGAGATATAATTTACAATACCATAAAATTCACACTTTTAAAAGATACAGTTCAGTGGCTTTTAGTGTATGTATAAGGTTGTGTAACCATCACTATTTAATTTTGGAATATTTTTATACCATAATGAAACCCAGTTCCCATTAATCACTCCCCATTCCTTCCTCCTTCAAGCCTTTGGCAACCACTAAGCTATGTCTCTAGAAATTATGGACATTACACATACAAGGAATTACACAGTATGTGGCTTTTTGTGCCTGGCTTCTCTCACTGAACTTAATGTTTTCAAGGTTGGCCATAGTGTAGCATGTATTAGCTTTTTTCTGGCTGAATAGTATTACCTTCTATGGAGATACCACGTTTTGTTTAACCATTCATCATTTGATGGACATTTGGGTTATTTCCACTTCTTACCTATAAGGAATAGTGCTGCTGTGAACATCGTTAAGAGTTTCTGTGTGGATATACATTTTCATTTCTCTTGGGTATATACCCAGATTGTAATTGCTGGGTGTTTTGATAAACTTATGTTTAACTTTCTGAGGAACTGCCAAACTGTTTTCCAAAGTTGTACCATTTTACATTCCCAGTGGCAATGTATGGAAGGTTCCAGTTTCTCTACATCCTGACCATCATCTAGTGGGTGACACTTCACCCACACTACCTCACTACCTCATTGCGGGTTTGATTTGCATTTCCCTAATGATTAATAAGATGTTGAGCATCTCTTCATGTGCCTATTGTGTGTGCATTTTTCTGTCTCCTTTGAAAAGATACCTACTCAAATC
Source organism: Mandrillus leucophaeus (assembly GCF_000951045.1). Classification (NCBI taxonomy): domain Eukaryota; kingdom Metazoa; phylum Chordata; class Mammalia; order Primates; family Cercopithecidae; genus Mandrillus; species Mandrillus leucophaeus. The sequence continues at coordinate 2,007,870 of NW_012101365.1, read as the reverse complement.
CTTTACCCGTTTTTAAAAATTGTTGAGTTTTAAGAACTCTTAATATATTCTGGATACTAGACGTCCCCCACTTTTTTTTTTTTTTTTTGAGACAGTCTTGCTCTTTTACCAAGGCTGAAGTGCAGTTGTGTGAACACAGCTCACTGCAGCCTCTGCCTTCTGGCCTCCACCTCCTGGGCCTTAAGCGATCCTCCTGCCTTAGCCTCTTGAGTAGCTTGGACTATAGGGGCGTGCCACCATGCCCAGCTAATTTTATTTATTTATTTATGTGTTTATTTTTGTAGAGACAAGGTCTCACTGTGTTGTCTAGGCTGGTCTCAAACTCCTGGCCTCAAATGATCCTCCTTCCTCAGCCTCCAAAAGTGCCAGGATTACAGGTGTGAGTCATCTCACCCAGCCTAGACCCTTTTTAGATAATGCTGTCTCATTTTGTGGAGTGTCTGTTCACTTGATTCTAAAAATAGTGATAAAATGTACATAACAAAATTATCCATTTAACCTTGTTTCTAACTTTTAAAAATTGCAGTAAAATATACATAACACAACATATTTTAATGATTTTTAAGTGTATCATTCAGTGGTATTAAATACATTCATAATGTTGTGCAGCCATCATCACCATCCATCCCTATAACCCTTTTCATCTTACAAAACTGAAGCTCTATACCTATTAAATGATAATTTCCCATTCCCTTCTTCCCTCAACCCTGGCAACCGCTATTCTGTCTTTACCATTTTGCCTACTCTAAATACCTCATATAAATTGAATCATACAGTATTTGTCTTGTGGCTTGTTTCACTTAGCATAGTGTCCTCAGCGTTCGTTCATGTGGCATATTGCAGAATTTCCTTCTTTTTTAAGGCTGAATAATATTCCATTGTATGGATATACCACATTTTGCTTATCTCTTTGTCTATGAGTAGACACTTAGATTATTTCCATGTTTTAGCTGTTGTGAATGATGCTGCTGTGAACATGAGTGTACAGTATCTCTTAGCCTGCTTTCAATTTTTTTGGTGTATACCCAGAAGTTAAATTATTGGATCATATGGTAATTTTATTCTTCTTATTTATTTATTTATTTATTTGACAAGATCTGACTCTGTCTCCCAAGCTGGCGTGCAGTGGCATGATCTTGGCTCACTGCAGCCTCTGCCTCCTGGGCTCAATCCATCCTCCCACCTCAGCCTCTTGTGTAGCTGAGACTGTGGGCGCTTGTGACCACACCTGGCTAATTTTTTTTTTTTGTATTTTTGTAGAGATGCAATTTCACCATATTGCCCAAGCTGGTCTGAAACTCCTGAGCTCAAGTGATCTGCCTGCCTCAGCCTCCCAAACTGCTGGGATTACAGGCATGAGCCATCGTGCCTGACCTATTATTATTATTGTTATTTTTGACACCTTAGGATCATTGAGTATATTTTTAATTTTTTGAGGAACTGCCGTATTGTTTTCCATAGTGGCTGTACCATTTTACATTCCTCCCAACAGTGCAGAAAGGTTCTAATATTTCCACAGCCTTGCCAACGCTTGTTATTTTGTTTTTATTTAATAGTAGTCCTGTCCTATGGGTTATGAGTTCTCATTGCAGTTTTGATTTGCATTTCCCTAATGATTAGTGATATTCAGCATCTTTTCACGTGCTTGTGGCCATCTGTATATCTTCTTTGGAGAAATGTCTATGCAAGCCCTTTGCCCGTTTTTGAATCAGGTTGTTTTTTGTTCATTTTTTTGGAGTTGCTGTATATTCTGGATGTTAGTCCCTTATCAAATACATGATTTATAATTATTTTCTTCCATTCTGTTCTGTAGGGTTACCTTTTTTTTTTTTTTTTTTTTTTGAGACAGAGTCTTACTCTCTGTCGCCCAGACTGGAGAGCAGTGGTGCAGTCTTGGCTTACCACAACCTCCAGCTCCCAGGCTCAAGCGATTCTCCTACCTCAGCCTCCTGAGTAACTAGGATTACAGGTGCTTGCCAGTATTGCCTAGCTAAATTTTGTATTTTTAGTAGAGATGGGATTTCATCATGTTGGCTAGACTGCTGAGATCTTGAACTTCTGACCGCAAATGTTCCACCCACTTTGGCCTCCCAAAGTGTGAGGATTATAGGCATGAGCCACCATGCCTGGCCTTTACTCTGTTTCTTTTCTGGTTTGTTTGGTTTTTTTTGTTTGTTTGTTTGTTTGTTTTTGAGACAAGGTGTCACTCTGTCCCCTAGGCTGGGATGCAGTGGCGCAATCATGGCTCAATGCAGCCTTGACCTCCCTGGGCTCAAGAGATCATCCCACCTCAGCCTTTGGAGTAGCTGGGACTATAGGCACGTGTCACCACGACACTCGAATTTTAAGATTTTTGTAGAGACAGGGTCTCACTATGTTGCATAGGCTGGCCTTGAACTCCTGGCCTCAAGTGATCCTCCTGGCTGGGCCTCCCAGAGTGCTGGGATTATAGATCTGAACCACCATGCCTAGCGTGGCCACCATTTTACTCAGTTGGTAGTATCTTTTGAGTAACAAAAGTTTTGAATTTTCTGCCAGTCTTGTTTGTCTATTTTTTCTTTTGTTGCCCATGCCTTTGGTGTCATACTAAGCAAATAATTGCCAACTCCAGTGTCGTGAAGCTTTTCCCTTCTGTTTTCGTCTAAGAACTTTATAGTTTTATGTTTCTTAGTTATGGTTTTATAGTTACAAGTTTAGGTTTCTCAGGTCTTTGATCCATTTTGAGTTAACTTTTGTTTATGGTCAAAATTCAGTCTTTTGCAGGTAGAACACCCAGCTAAGTTTTTGTATTTTTTAGTAGAAATGGGGTTTCACCATGTTAGCCAGGATGGTCTCATCTCCTGACCTTGTGATCTGCCTGCCATGGCCTCCCAAAGTGCTGGGATTACAGGCATGAGCCACCGTGCCCGGCCTGATTACTGTAGCTTTGTAGTAAGTTTTGCAACTAGGAAGTGTGAGTCCTCCATCTTTGTTTTTCTTTGTCAAGACTTCTGGCTATTTGGAGTCTCTTGAGATTCCATATGAATTTTAGGATTGATTTCGGTATTTCTGCAAAAAATGTCGTTGGAATTTTGATAGGGATTGCATTAAATGTTTAGATTGCTTTTTAGTGTGGACATTTTAACAATAGTCAAGCCAGGCGTGGTGGCTCATGCCTGTAATCCCAGCACTTTGGGAGGCCGAGGCGGGTGGATCACCTGAGGTCAGGAGTTTGAGACCAGCCTGGCCAACATGGTGAAA
>NW_012101365.1:2000665-2004370 GCF_000951045.1 Mandrillus leucophaeus | reverse complement strand
TTAAGCCTCTGTGAACGTAGCATGTGTTTCTGTTTATATATTTCTAAATTTCTTTCAGCAATGTTTCATAGTTTTCTTTGTACATATATTTCACTTCTTTGGTTATGTAATTCCTTAGTACTTTATTCTTTTTGATGGTATTGTAAATGGAATTTTTAAAATTTCCCTTTAGATTATTTATTGTATTTAGAAATGCAACTGGTTTTTTGTTTGTTGACTTTGTATCCTGCTTCTTTGCGGAATTCATTTATTAGTTGTAGTGTGTGTGTGTGTGTATAATCTTTAGGATTTTCTACATATAAAATCATATTATTTGCAAACTGAGATGATTTTACTTCTTCCTCTCCAATTTAGATGCCTTTTGTTTCTTTTGCCTAATGGCGTTGGCTAGAACTTCCAGTACTATGTTGAATAGAAATAGTGAACACAGGCCAGGCATGGTGGCTCATGCCTGTAATCGAAGGCTTAAGTGGGTGGATCACCTGAAGTCAGGAGTTCGAGACCAGCCTGACCAACATGGAAAAACCCTGTCTCTATTTAGAATTCAAAAGTAGCTGGGCACAGTGGCGCATGCCTGTAATCCCAGCTACTTGGGAGGCCGAGGCAGGAGAATCGCTTGAACCTGGGGGGCAGAGGTTGTGGTGAGCTGAGATCATGCCATTGCACTCCAGCCTGGGCAACAAGAGCGAAACTCCGCCTCAAAAAAAAAAAAAAAAGAAAAGAAAAGAAATGGTGAAAACAGGCATCTTTCCCTTGTCCTGATATAAGAGGAAAAGGTTTTCATTTTTTACCATTGAGTGTGATGTCTACTATAGGTTTTCCTTAGATAGCTTTTATTATATTGAAGTAGTTTCTTTCTATTCCTAGATTGTTGAGTGTTTTTATCATGAAAGGGTATTGAATTTTGTCAGATCCTTTGTTTGCTGGAGATGATCATGTGGTTTTTCGTTTTGTTTGGTTAATATGGTATGTTACATTGATCTGTTTTCATATGCAAGGATGGTTCAACATCCTTGCATTCCAGGAATAAATCCCATTTGGTCGTGGTGTGTAATTCTTTAACTGTGCTGCTGAATTCAGTTTGCTAGTATTCTGTTGTGGATTTTTGCATGAATGTTTATACTATTTTCATTTTAAGCCTCAGCCTCCCGAGTAGCTAAGCATACATTCAGTAACATTAAATATATTTACATTATTGTGCAACTATCACCACCATCCATTTCCAGAATATTTCCACTTTCCCAAGCTGAAATTCTGTACCCATCAAACAATAAATTCTCATTTCCCTTGCTTCCTAACCTGTAGAAACCACCATTCTACTTTATTTCTCTGTGATTTTGACTTTTCTAAGTACTGCATATCAGTAGGCTCATATAATATTTGTTGTGACTGGCTTCTTTCATATGGCATAATGTCTTCAAGGTTCATCCATGTCATAGCATGTGTCAGAATTTTCTACCTTTTTAAGACTGAGTAGCAGTTCATTATATATATGTCCCACATTTTGTTTATCCTTTCATCTGTTGGTGGATACTTGGGTTGCCTTCACATTTTGGCTATCGTGAATAATGCTTCTTTGAACATTGATGTTCAAATATCTGTTTCTGCTTTCAGTTATTTGGGTATATACTTAGAATTGGAATTGTTGGATCATTCTATGTTTAATTTTTTGAGGAGTTGTCATACTGTTTTTTCATTTTTGTGAGTGTGCTCACTGTAATACAGAAGTTTTAAATTTGATGAAGTCCCATTTATCTATTTTCTTTAGTTTTCTCTGCTTTAAGTGTCATACCTAAAAAATCATTGTTGATCCAAGATTATGAAGATTTACTCCTATGTTTTCTTCCAACAGTTTTATACTTTTAGCTTCTACATTTAGGTCTTTGATCCATTTTGAGTTTTTTCTTTTTTTTAAATGTGATATAATGTAGAAGTTTTTTTCTTTCGTTTTTCTTTTTCTTTTTTTTTTTTTTTTGACAGTCTTGCTCTGTCACCCAGGCTGGAGTGCAATGACGTGGTCTTGGCTCACTGCAACCTCTGCCTCCTGAGTTCAAGCGATTCTCCTGCCTCAGCCTCCCAAGTAGCTGGGATTACAGGTGCCTGCCACCATGCCCAGCTAATTTTTGTATTTTTAGTGGAGATGGGGTTTCACCATGTTGGCCAGGCTCGTCTCGAACTCCTGAGATCAAGTAATATGCCGCCTTGGCCTCCCAAAGTGCTAGGATTACAGGCGTGAACCCCCGTGCCCAGCCTGATGTAGAAGTTTTACTACCTTTTTTTTTTGTTTGTTTTTTAAGACAGAGTCTTGCTCTGTGGCCCAGGCTGGAGTGCAGTGGCATGATCTTGGCTCACTGCAACCTCTGCCTCCTCCCGGGTTCAGGCAGTTCTTGTGCCTCAGCCACCCTAGTAGTTGAGATTACAGGTGTGCACCACCATGGCCCGGCTAGCTTTTTGTATTTTTTAGTAGAGACGGGGTTTCACCCTGTTAGCCAGGATGGTCTCGATCTCCTGACCTCGTGATCCGCCCGTCTCGGCCTCCCAAAGTGCTGGGATTACAGGCTTGAGCCACCGCGCCGGGCCTCCATGGTTTCTTATGAGCAATCAGCTGTTAACTTTTGTGTCTGATGAGTTAAACTCTCTTGCTTCTTTCAAAGTTCTCTTTGGTTTTGACATTTGACTCTGTGTCTCAGTGTGAATTTCTTTCAATTTATTCTGCTTAAAGTTTATTGCACTTTGTGGAGGTGTATACTGTGTCTTTCATCAGATTGGGGAAGTTTCTAACCGTTGTTTCTTCAAATATTTTTTCTACACCCTTCTCTTCTTTCTGTGACTTCTATTATGCATATGTTAGTATGCTTGGTAGAGAAAATAATAAACAGTATTGCCCAGGGAACAAAATGCCAGAGAACAAAAAATACTGAGGGCAGAAAAAAGTTTGAGAAAAAATTTTAATGTTCTGAATATTAGTGGTCTTTAGAAATATGAGATTATAACTATGAAACAAGATCAGAGTGCTGTAAAAAGGAATAATTAGTGTGAGAGAGTTCTTAGAAGTAAAAATATGATAGAATAGTTGGAAGATAGAGTTGAGGAAATCACCTAGGAAGGAGAACAAAAATAAAGGTGGAAGAATGGAGAGAAAAGATAAGAAAATTGGAGGATCAATTTAGGAGGCCCAAGTCTAATTAATAGGAGCAATAGAAAGAGAACAGAGAAGATGAAAAGGAGGAATTTATAGTAGATGGAAGAAAAAAAATTTATAGAAGTGAATGATGTGAATTACTGATGAAAAGAGCCAGCTTGACTATGCAACAAGACAAATGAGGAGATAATCTACAGCAGGCTTATCGCTTGGAAATTTCAGAATACCAAAGCAAAGAGATTATCCTAGAAGTTTTCATAGAGAAAAGGTCAGTAAAAAAGGTAAAGAGTAAGAATGGCATAATTTTCTCAGTGGCAGTCCCAGAAACTAGAAATCATTGAAAAGGAACTTGTGACATTTTGAATGAATAATTTCTAACCTAGAATTTTATTTTATTTTTTTGAGACAGAGTGTTGCACTGTCGCCCAGGCTGGAGTTCAGTGACACCATCACGGCTCACTGCAGCCTTGACCTCCTGGGCTCAAGTGATTCTTCTACCTCAGCCTCCTGAGTAGCTGGGATCATAGGCATGCACCACCATGTTTGGCTGATTTTTTTTTTTT
>NW_012101365.1:1994264-1997627 GCF_000951045.1 Mandrillus leucophaeus | reverse complement strand
TTTTTTTTTTTTTTTATCCCTAATTTCACTGTAAAGCCTCTTTTTGGCTTTATCCTTTCCCTTCATCAGCATGATTACTGTTGTGTTCCTTACCCTATTGAAATAGTGATTCTGTAACTTTGCAACCCCGTACAAATTATCTACAAATTGTATAACTAGTGGTGCCTCACACCTGTAATTCCAGGATTACTTTGGGAGGCTGAGGTGGGAGGATTGTCTTGGCGCCCTAAAGTGTTGGGATTACAGGTGTAAGCCACTTTACCTGGACACAACACTCTCTTTTCTTTAACTTGGTGACAAGTAAGTCAGAAACGAAAGGAAGAGGAGATATGAATTGCACTATCTTTCCCTTTCCTTCTGCATCATCATTTTTAGAATAAGTGGTTAATTCAGGGAAGTAACATTAGTAAGGAAAGATATGATAGAATTCTTTGATCATTCATGTTTCTTTTCTTTTCTTTTTTCTTTTTTTTTTGAGACAGTCTTGCTCTGTTGCCTAGGCTGGAGTGCAGTGGCGTGATTGCAGCTCACTGTAGCCTTCCCCTGCCAGGTGCAGTGATCCTCCCACTTTAGGCTCCTGAGACTGGGACTACAGGTGCCTGGCTAATTTTTTATTTTTTGTGGAGATGGAGTCTCCTGTGTTGACTAGGCTAGTCTCAAACTCCTGGACTCAAGTGGTCCTCCCACCTTGTCCTCCGAAAGTGCTGTGATTACAGGCATGAACCACGGCACCCAGCTCCCTTTTTTTTCTCAGTTGCCAAAACAAGAGCATTTATTTGTCTTTCATGTTACATGCCCATTGTGGATAGAATGTATATTTTGCTGATGTTGGATAGAGGCCTTTATATCTGTTAGGTCAAATTATTTTATTTTATTTTTTTGAGATGGAGTCTCACTCTTTCACCCAGATTGGAGCGCAGTGGTGTGATCTTGGCTTACTGCAACCTACACCTCCCAGGTTCAAGCGATTCTTGTGCCTCAGCCTCCCAAGCAGCTGGGACTACGGGTGTGTGCCACCACACCCGGATACTTTTTGTATTTTTGGTAGAGACGGGGTTTCACCATGTTGCCCAGGCTTTTCTTGAACTCCTGAGCTCAAGTAATCTGCCCCCTTTGGCCTCTCAAAGTGCTGGGATTATAGGCATGAGCCACCATGCCCAGCCGGTCTAATTTGTTTGTTTGTTTGTTTGTGTATTTATTTATTTTTGAGACAGAGTTTTGCTTTTGTTGCCCAGGCTGAAGTGCAGTGGCCTGATCTCGACTCATGGCAAACTGCCTCTTCGGTTCAAGCAGTCTTCCTGCTTCAGCCTCCTGAGTAGCTGGGATTACAGGCACGCACCACCACGCCTGGCTAATTTTTGTATTTTAGTAGAGATGGGATTTTGCCGTGTTGGCCCGGCTGGTCTCCTGACCTCAGATAATCCACCTGCCTTGGCCTCCCAAAGTGCTGGGATTACAGGCGTCAGCCACCGTGCCTGGCCAATCTCTCTTTTTAATTGGAAAGTTTAATTCATTTACATTTAAAGTAATTACTGGTAAGGAAGGATTTACTTCTGCCGTTTAGCTCTTTCTTTTCCATATGTTTTTTATGTTTTTTGTTTCTCTAATGCTGCCTTTTTATGTATGCAGTTGATTTTTTATAGAATTATAATCCTGTTTTGATTTTGTGTGTGTGTGTGTGTGTTGCTTTCTTATTGGATGCCTTGAGGATAACGATGTAATTAACATCTTAAATTTAAACAACCTAGTTTGAGTAATGCCAACTTAGTTTAAATAGTACGCAAATACTCTGCTCTTACTCATCTTTCTCTCCTCCTTTATATTTTTATTGTCACAGATTACATCTTTATACAGTATGTGCCTGTTAACATAGGTTTGTAATGAATTTTTATGCATTTGTCTTTTAAATCATGTAAAGGGAGAAACCCAAGAGTTACCAAAATTACAATAATATTGGCTTTTATATTTACTTATGTAGTTATTTTTACTAGCGTTCTTTATTTCTTGTTACGGATTTGAGTTACTGTCTAGTGTCTTTTCATCTCAGCATTAAGAATTTCTTTTAGCACTTATAGGGCAGAATGAACTTTCTAACTTTTTGTTTATCTGGAAATATAATTTCTCCTTCATTCTTGAAGGGTGGTTTTACTGGCTAGAGAATTCTTAGTTCACAGCTTTTTTCTTTCAGGACTTCAAATATGTCACTGCATTGCCCTCTCATTTCCATGGTTTCTTTTTTTTTTTTTTTTTTTTGAGACGGAGTCTCGCTCTGTCACCCAGGCTGGAGTGCAGTGGCCGGATCTCAGCTCGCTGCAAGCTCTGCCTCCTCCCGGGTTCAGGCAGTTCTTGTGCCTCAGCCACCCTAGTAGTTGAGATTACAGGTGTGCACCACCATGCCCAGCCAGTTTTTGTATTTTTAGTAGAGACAGCGTTTTACCATGTTGGCCAGGCTGGTCCCTAACTCCTGGCCTCAGGTAATCTGTCTGCCTCGGCCTCCTAAAATGCTGAGATTACAGGTGTGAGCCACTGCGTCTGACCAGTATATTTTTGCATTTGAAAAATTTCTCAGTTTTAATAATCTAATGATGCATGTATCAATAGATATAACACACAAAGACAAAGGTTCTTTGGATCCTCGATATTTTAAGAGTATAAAGGTATTCTGAGACCAAAAAGTTTGAGAATTACTGCTTTAGGCTCAGAGACATACTCTAGTACGTAAACTTGGACCAAAAATTGGGAGTCATGTTTCTTATAGTCATGTGCCAGTCCCGTTTGTGTTATCTTAGGCAAGTCATAAACTCAGGGTACCTCATTAATGTATAAAATGGAAATACTACAAGACTATAATTATAGCAGCTTCACAGATGTGTAAGGATAAGTGAATGGGTATACTAGACAGGTAGTAGTGAAAACTGTATTCTCAAAAATGTTGTCTTTTTTTTTTGAGTTGAGTCTTGCTCTTTTGCCCAGGCTGGAGTGCAGTGGTGCGATCTTAGGTTACTGCGTACTCTCTCTCCTGGGCTCCAGTGATTCTTCTGTCTCAGCCTCCTGAGAATTCAGATTACAGGTGTACGCCACCAAGCCCTGCAATTTTTTTTGTCTTTTTAGTAGAGTTGGGGTTTCGCTGTGTCGCCCAGGCTGGTCTTGAACTCCTCGTTGCAAGTGATCCCCCTGCCTTAGTCTCCCAGAGTGCTGGGATTTTAGACATGAGCCACCGCGTCTGGCCAATTTTTTTTTTTTTTTTGAGGCAGAGTCTCGCTCTGTCGCCCAGGCTGGAGTGTAGTGGCGCAATCTTGGCTCACTGCAAGCTCTGCCTCCCGGGTTCACGCCATTCTCCTGCCTCAGCCTCCCAAGTAGCCG
>NW_012101365.1:1989488-1994214 GCF_000951045.1 Mandrillus leucophaeus | reverse complement strand
TTTTTTTTTTTTTTTTTTTTTTTTTTTGTAGAGTCAGGGTTTTGCCATGTTGCCTGAGCTGGTTTTGAACTTCTGAACTCAAACGATCCTCCCACCTCAATCTACCAAAGTGCTGGGATTGCAGGCATGCAATCCCACCGTGTCTGGCCCTAACCCAGAATTTTATACCTAACTAAATGAGGTGTGAAGATACAATAAAGACATTTCAAATATGCAGTTTTATAAAATTTACATCTGGTTGGAGTTTACAGGGGTCCAATAAATAGCACCCCTTTTGCTTTCCTGAATTTTAAACAAATTGGGTGAAACGAAGCATATGGAGACTAGAATATAATTTTATTTTTATTTAGTTTTTATAATTTTACTTTTGATATGGTTCAGTTTGGAGAAGGCAGCTTATACATTCAACTGGTTTGCTAATACTGAATGCCAGAATTAGGCAGACTTAGCCCTCAGGAACTGGCAGAGCTGAACAACTGTAGGCCCTATGTGAGGCTTATACTTGTAAATGTTAGGGTATGATGGAACAGAATGGGAAGGAGAGGGGACGAGGCTAAGTTTTGTCTGGATTATTTTCCAAACTCACTGATGAAATAAGTTACCTCTTCTCTTTAGGTAACGAATGAACGAGGGGAGTGGAAAGAGGTCAGGAATGTTATGATAACGGGTATCCCTCTACATAGAATGAAGTATTGGAAGTGGGGCATAATTATTTTCTTCAATGTGTTTAATGTTTTCTTCCGTTTTTTGAGACCGAGTGTCACACTGTTGCACAAGCTGGAGTGCAGTGGCGCAATCTCAGCTCACTGCAATCTCCGCCTCCCGGGTTCAAGTGATTTTTGTGCCTCAGTCTCCCCAGTAGCTGGGATTACAGGTGTGTAATCCCAGGTGTGTGCTACCACACCTGGGTAAAATTTTTTTGTATTTTAATAGAGACGAGATTTCACCATGCCAGGCTGGTCTTGAACTCCTGGCCTCAAGTGATCTACCTGCCTTAGCCTCCCAAAGTGCTTGGATTACAGCCGTGAGCCACTGTGCCTGGCCTCATGTTTCCTTTCTTAGAAAGCTCCTGGGGGATATGTTCCACCAAAAACAAGGGAATGAATCATGAAAGAGTTAAAAAGAAGAGTCAACATGAGAGTGTAAGGGAATTGGCAGGATGATAGTGAAAGGAGGTCTCAGTATAATGACAACTGTAGTGAAAGTATAGTAATGACCAGAAAGCTCCCAAGAAGGGATATCCAAAGAGAGAACAGCAACAATAAAACCAAATTACTTGATGTGTTTGATCTTACTGAGAGGATATTTATAGTTCTGTCAATGAATTATTGATAGGTATGTACAAGAAGCTTAAGAAAAATGAAGAAGTGATTAATTTCAGGTAAAACTGAAAAGTATACCAAAAGGGAAATGTGATTAAGTATATATCTTTCTTAAGTCAAAAGCTAGATCCAGTAATAGAGTGGCTTAAAAAACAAAGAATTTTATTCCTTATGTAATAGTTGCTGGGTAAGTGGTCAGGAGATCTAGATGAGTAGTTTGTTGCATGTGGTCAGGGGCCCAAGTTACATTGATCCTGCTGTCTTACCAAAAGTATGGCCAAGGACTAGCTCAGTGGACGTGACCTGGGCTTGTTGGAAATGCAGAGTATCAGAACCCACTCCCAATCTACTGAATCAGAATTGCATTTAGTTGTTTATTCCTATACACAAAAGTTTGAGACTCACTGGTCTGGATTAGAACATGATGGTTGGTTGAATGATTGAAGCTGGGCAGTTGAGAATTTTATTCAGTGAAAAAAGAAAGAGAGCATGAGGAAGTGAGAACTTTATCATAAGGCCACACCAAAGTGCAGAGAAGTTTGTGAAATGTAGACTAGTCATGTGCTCAGGAAAAAGGAGAAAGTGAATTTTTATGGGCATCTGGGAAATTGTGCTACAGTATAGTTGGCTTAACTGTGAAGACTATTGGCATATCTTACTAAAATCATCCTGGGAGGATGGTGGTAGGGTGGGGAGATACGTGGCACAATTATCTGTTTTTAGGGGGAATATTTGAGATAGCCAAATCCATATCTTTCATGTAGGATTAGCAGATAATAGCTAAGGCCGGGTGTGGTAGCTCATGCCTGTAATCCCAGCACTTGAGCAGGCCAAGGCAGGAGGATCACTTTAGCGCAGGAGTTTGAGACAGCCTGGACAACATGGTGAGACCCTGTCTCTATAAAATTTTTTGAAAAATTGCCAGGTGTGGTCATGTGTGCCTGTGAGGCTGAGGTGGGAGGCTCGCTTGAGCCCAAGAGGTCAAGGCTGCAGTGAACCATGATTGCGCACCACTGCACTCCAGCCTGGGTAGGATGAGATACTGTATCAAAAAAAAAAAAAAAAAGGCTGGACGCAGTGGCTCAAGCCTGTAATCCCAGCACTTTGGGAGGCCGAGATGGGCGGATCACGAGATCAGGAGATCGAGACTATCCTGACTAACATGGTGAAACCCCGTCTCTACTAAAAATACAAAAAGCTAGCCGGGCGCGGTGGCGAGCGCCTGTAGTCCCAGCTACTCGAGAGGCTGAGGCAGGAGAATGGCGTAAACCCGGAAGGCGGAGCTTGCACCACTGCACTCCAGCCTGGGCGACAGAGCGAGGCTCCGTCTCAAAAAAAAAAAAAAAAGCTAAAACAAAACAAGAAGTATTATCTTAAGTATGTTATTTAGAAATACGGAGATAAAATCATTGGAAGTAGGTAGTTGCTTCTGAGGAGAGACATTGGGAGTTGGCAAGAGAGTACTGTTTTTCAACCATGTAAATGTATTTGTTTTATTAAAAACAGAGGCCAGGTGTGGTAATCCAAAACTTTGGGAGGCCGAGGCGGGCAGAACATGAGGTCAGGACCGTCCTGGTCAACATGGTAAAACCCCGTATCTACTAAAAATATAAAAATTAGGTGGGCGTGGTGGCACACACCTGTAATCCCAGCTACTCGGGAGGCTGAGGCAGGAGATTCGCTTGAACCCGGGAAGCGGAGTTTGCAGTGAGCCGAGATTGTGCCACTGCACTCCAGCCTGGCAACAGAGTGAGACTCTGTCTCAAAAAACAAAATAAATAAATAAAAATAAAAAAAGATGAGAAAAGACAGTCTCTACTGTTAAAACAGGAAGTAAAAGCGTAAATAGGTTTAAGTGTTTAAGTGCTGTGAGAAAAGTAAAAAGTTCATTAAGAAGAGGCATACTTACCTGAGCCCACCCTGGGTAGGAGGGTGGAGGAGTAGGTTATGGAAAGCTTTCTGAAAGATATTTCCTAGTTACGTTGTAGACAACATAAAGTATGATGCAATTAAACATCTTTTGGATTTCATATATTTTTAAAATGTGAACAATAAAAAATAATGCAGATTACTTTAAAAAAATCCATCTAATGCATTTATTGGGTGCCTACTTTGTATTAGGCACTGGGGTAGGCCCAGAAGATGTAATGATAAGCAAAATCAGAAATGATTTCTTACCTCATGGACTTTAGAATCTCATGGGGAGACTGACATGAATCAGATTGTTCACTGTAAGACTGTACAGAAGTCCCTTCATTTCTGCTTTCAGGATCAGTTCTTACAGCAGTGGTTCATTAAGTGTGGTCCCCCAGTCCAGCCCCATCAGCTGGAAGGATCGGTTTAGCCCAGGAATTCGAAGCTGTAGTGAGTTAGAATGGCATCACTGCACCCCAGCCTGGGTGACACAGGGAGACCCTGGCTCTGAAAAAAAAAAAAAAAAGTGCATTTTCTTGATAATTAATAAGATACAGTTGGTTACTTAAGGTTAGAATTTCATTTAATACCCATTTACCATATTCTAAAAATGTAACCAAGAACTAGAAGTTAGTTCTGATATTATTTTTTTCCATGATTTGAGGTTATTTGAATTGTATTATTTTTATTTGTTTCAACCAAATAAAGTGTGCAGGGGAAGCAGTGAGCCTTCATTTATTTTCTTTTTTTGAGACAAGGTCTGGCTCCGTAACCCAGCCTGGAATGCAGTGGTGCTATCTCAGCTCACTGCAACCTCTGCCTCCCGGGCTCAAGCCATCCTCCTACCTCAGCCTCCCAAGTAGCTAAAACTACAGGTGCATACCACCACACCTGGCTAATTTATGTATTTTTTGTAGAGACAGGGTTTTACCATGTTGCCCAGGCTGGCCTCGAACTTGCAAGCTCAAGCAATCGGCCTGCCTCAGCCTCCCATACAGCTGGGATTACAGGTGTGAGTCACCGTGCCCAGCTGAGCCTTATCTTCAAAACACTCTCTCCTCAGAGAGAACTTCTTTTCTAGGAATTACAGCTTTTTGGGGGAAATTTCGTACTCTGATAGCTCCAAAGAAAAAGTTGAAAATAGCAATTTTGCGATAAAATTTTTGAGACAATAAGACATTGGCTACTCTTACAAGAAAAGATGTGGGGACGATTGTCGTTAATTATAACTTAATTGTACTTTTACAAATAAAGAGTGTAACTGGATTGTTTATAACTCAAAGGATAAATGCTTAAGGGGATGGATACCCCATTCTCTATGATGTGCTTGTTTTACATTGCATGCCTGTACTGAAACATCTCTTGTACCCCATATATATATATACCTACTATGTACCCTTAAAAAATAAAGAGTAAAGATGAGGAAGATGTGAAAATAGTCTTTTTCATAACACATATTCCTATTAGCAATTTTTTTTTTTTTTTTTTTT
>NW_012101365.1:1986351-1987708 GCF_000951045.1 Mandrillus leucophaeus | reverse complement strand
TTTTTTTTTTTTTTTTTTGAGACAGGGTCTTACTCTGTTGCCCAGACTGGAATGCAGGGATGCAATCTTAGCTCACCGCAACCTCTCCCTTCTGGTCTCAAGTGATCCTCCCACCTCAGCCTCCTAAGTAGCTGGGACTACAGGCGCATGCCACAGTAGCCGGCTAATTTGTTTTCTTTGTAAAGACGGAGTTTCGCCATGTTGTCCAGGCTGGTCTTGCACTCCTGTACTCAAACAATCCGCCCATCTTGGCCTCCCAAAACGCTAGGATTACAGGTGTCAGCCATGCACCCGGCCTTGACATTATTATTATTATTATTTTTTTTTCGAGATGGGGTCTTGCTCTGTCACCCAGGCTGAAGTGCTGTGGTGCAATCTCAGCTCAGTGCAACTTCTACTTCCTGGGTTTAAGCAGTTTTCCTGCCTCAGTCTCTTAAGTAGCTGGGATTTTACAGGCGCCTGCCACCATACCCGGCCAATTTTTGTATTTTCGATAGACACGGGGTTTCACCATGTTGGTCAGGCTGGTCTTGAACTCCTCACCTTGTGATCTGCCCACCTCGGCCTCCCAAAGTGCTGGCATTACAGGTGTGAGCCACCATGCCTGGCTGACATTATTTTTTAGAACACTTTTAGGTTCACAGCAAAATTGAGCAGAAAGTACAAAGTTGCCATGTATACTCTGCATTCACACATGCATAGCCTCCCCCACTTTCAACATCTGGCACCAGAGTAACATATTTATTACAGTGGATGAACCTACATTGGCCCACATTGATACCTTATCATCCCCCAATGTCCATAGTTTACATTAGGGTTCATTGTTGGTAATATGCATTTTGTATCATTATACAAATGTATAATGACAGGTATTCACTATTATAGTGTCATAGAGATTATTACTATTATTATTATTTTTTAAACTCTTAAGTTCCTTTTTTTCGTTGTTGTTTTTGAGACAGAGTCTCACTCTGTAACCCAGGCTGGAGTGCAATGGTACAATCTTGGCTCACTGCAACCTCCGCCTCCTGGGTCCTGGTTCAAGAAATTCTCCTGCCTCAGCCTCTCCAGTAGCTGGGATTACAGGCATGTGCCACTATGCCCAGCTAATTTTTGTATTTTTAGTAGAGACGGGGTTTCTCTATGTTGGTCAGGCTGGTCTTGAACTCCTGACCTCGTGATCCACCCACCTTGGCCTCCCAAAGTGGTGGGATTACAGGCGTGAGCCATTGCACCCGGCCCCTGTTGGTTTTTAAAGTATACTTCAGCGAATTCATTTGAACCCGTTTTTACTTCAAGGTGGAGAAAGTCTACTGTTTTTCCATATTTAGAGAGTCCAGTTTGAGGTAAGTTTGAG
>NW_012101365.1:1980107-1982041 GCF_000951045.1 Mandrillus leucophaeus | reverse complement strand
ACACACACATACTCTGTTTAAATGGTCTTGTATTGCTCATTCATTCACCAAATATGTATGTATTGAGTTCATATATATATATATATATATATATAGCATTTGTTTACAGTGGAAAACCAAAACAAACAGACAAAAAAAAAAAAACAACCCTAAGCTTCAAGGAAGCTTCCAGTCTGATAGGAGGGTGATACAGATAAACAATGATTTTCAGTGCCAAAAACTTAAAGTTGAGAGAGCACATGATTAAATCGTGAGATTTAGACTTTGGACAGACAAAATAGGTGACATAAATTGTGAGATTGAGTGTTACTGAGACTTAGTATGGCTGGAGCAGAAAGTTGAGGTTGAGAATGGCGAAAGATGCAACTGAAAGGGAACACAGGAATATTAATTCCTTCTAAGCCATGCCAGAAAGTTTGAACTTTATCCTGAGTATTTTCAGAAGCCATTGAAGAGTTTTTTTTGGTTTTTGTTTTTTTTGAGACGGAGTCTCGCTTCGTTGCCCAGGCTGGAGTACAGTGGCGTGATCTCGGCTCACTGCAACCTCTGCCTCCCGGGTTCAAGTGATTCTCCTGTCTCAGCCTTTTGAGTAGCTGGGACTATAGGCATCTGCCACCACACCCAGCTAACTTTTCTATTTTTAGTAGAGGAGGGATGTCACCATGTTGGCCAGGCTGTTCTCGAACTCCTGACCTTTTGATCCACCTGCCTCAGCCTCCCGAAATGCTGGGATTACAGGCATGGAAGAGTTTTAAGTAAAGTAATGCTGTGATCAGATTTTTAAAAAAATCCTTTTGAGTATAATGCAGGAAATTCTTCGATAGGAACAGGATTGGAAGCAGAGATTGGTTAGGACACTTAGAGTTCAGTTGAGAAGTGTTGTAAAATTCATTTTGTTGTGGGATCCTGATTTTAGTTTTAATTGTTTAGAAATATTGTCTATATCTTTTGAGTAACTTTAATTCTGATTTTGTTTAAATGATTTCTTTTATAATCTTTTTTTCATAGTGTTTTCATGGCTGGAAGAATACAGCGTTATCTTGATGTAGAAATAAAAAGAACCTATTTCTGAATTATTATTTGCCACACTTTGAGAAACAATGGTAAAGAATTCAGAAATAGCTTGTTTTGATTTCTCGTGGTACACAGATGGTGCTATATCGACAGACTTAAAAGAATTTTAACAGAGTTAACTTTTATGTGTCTCAGTCTCATAATTGTATATTAAGGCTGAGGACAAGGCCAAATTTAAAAACTAAGTCAGTTTAGAGACAGAATCAAGTAAGTGATAATACTGGTAATGTTTAGATATGGGAAAAATGTAAACATCATGGTACTTGAATGATTCAGGAAATAGTGGTGGTGGTTTTGTTTTGTTTTGTTTTTGAGACGGGGTTTTGCCCTGTCACCCAGGCTGGAGTGCAGTGGTGTGATCTTGGCTTCACTGCAACTTCTGCCTCCCACGTTCAAGCAATTCTACTGCATCAGCTGGGACTACAGGTGTGCACCACCACGCCTGGCTAATTTTGTATTTTTAGTAGAGACTGGGTTTCACTATGTTGGCCAAGCTGGTCTTGAACTCTTGGCCTCAAGTGATACCCCCACCTTGACCTCCCAAAGTGCCAGGATTACAGGCATGAGCCACTACATCCGGCCAGGAAATAGTGGTGTTTAAGGTCACTTAATTGGCCAGGCATGGTGGCTCATGCCTGTAATCCCAACACTTTGGGATGCCGAGGCGCGTGGATCACCTGAGGTCGGGAGGTTGAGACCAGCCTGGCCAACATGGTGAAATCCTGTCTCTACTAAAAATATAAAAATCAGCCAGATGTGGTGACACATGCCTATAATCTCAGCTACTCGGGAGGCTGAGGCAGGAGAATTACCTGAACCCAGGAGGTGGAGGTTGCAGTGAGCCAAGGTCATGCCACTGC
>NW_012101365.1:1978221-1980057 GCF_000951045.1 Mandrillus leucophaeus | reverse complement strand
ACAGGCATGTGCCACTATGCCCAGCTAATTTTTGTATTTTTAGTAGAGACGGGGTTTCTCTATGTTGGTCAGGCTGGTCTTGAACTCCTGACCTCGTGATCCACCCACCTTGGCCTCCCAAAGTGGTGGGATTACAGGCGTGAGCCATTGAGCCAATTTTTTTTTTTTTTTTTTTTGAGATGGAATCTTACTCTGTCACCCAGGCTGGAGTGCAATGGCATGGTCTCAGCTCACTGCAACCTCCTATTAGTAATTTAAATGTATTTTTAGTTATATGAAAAATTACTCAAAGTAGCTGACACAGTGGCTCATGCCTGTAGTCCTAGCAGTTTGGGAAGCCAAGGCAGGAGGATCGCTTGAGCTCAGTAGTTCGAAACCAGCCTGGGTGACACAGCGAAACCCTGCCTCTACAAAAAATACAAAAATTGGCTTGGCATGGTGGCACACACCTATAGTCCCAGCTACGTAGGTAGCTGAGATGGGAGGATTACTTGAGCCTGGGGAGGTCAAGGCTGCAGTGAGTCGTAATTGTACCACTTTACCCCCTAACCTGAATGACAGAGCAAGACCATGTCTCAAAAAAGAAGGGGGAAAAAAAAAAGATTACTCAAAATGAAAACCTGTCAATTTTTGAACTCTCCAGGTACATTGATCTGTATTAGGTACATTAATTTTTTTCTTTTTTTAATCTTTGTAGCTTTTGTTTATATATACAAACTTGATTTATGGTGTATTTTTTGAGTGGATGAATAAATTGTCTAAAATGTTTTACAAGCAAAATTGTGGATCAGCATTGTTATTTCAAATCTTTATAGCTTTTGTCAGATGACATTTACAAAATTATTAAAGAATCGTTATAGCAGACTAGCTTTAAAAATTTAAAGATATTTTGGTTACTAGACAAGGTAAAACTAATCTTTTAGAAATATAACTCATTTTAATTTTTTAAATAGAGCTCATTTTTAGTTTTTAAAATGAGGACCCTGCAGCAGTTCTCACAAGAATTTAGAAGTAGTCATATGTTTTGACAACTTTTTTGACAGTTACGTAAAACACTTCATCAAGAATAATAAAAGCAGAATGTATTAATTAAATTCATATGTATAAAAATTAGGAGCAAAAGCATTCTTTTACAGTTGTGAGTTTCTATAGCTTTTACCAGAAAATGTTAGTCAAAATATTAATGGTGAAAATGTAGTGTGGCTTAAAAATTTTTTTTATTAAAAAAGTTTTAAAAATACTTTGCTAGACTCCAACTGACACCATGTCTAGTATGGTTTTGATTTTAATTTTTATTATTATAATTTAGAAAGAAGAACTTAATACATTTTTGAAGTAAAAGACAATATTACTCTGGACAAGCAAGGCAGAGAATGTAGAGGACTGCACTATAAAGAAGAATTATTGGCCAAGTATGGTGGCTCATCCCTGTAATCCCAGTGCTTTGGGAGACTGAGGTGGGAGGGTCACTTGAGGCCAGGAGTTTTAGACAATCCTGGGCAACATAGTGAGACTTTGTCTCTACAACAACAAAAAAAATCAGCCAGGTGTGGTGGTGTGCGCCTGTGTTCTTAGCTGCTTGGGAGGCTGAGGCAGGAGGATCATTTGAGCTCAGGAGCTCCAGGCTGCAGTGAGCGATTATTAAAGAGTGAACTCTATTTTCGGTAAGATTATTGTGTTTATATGATGTAAAGTTATATGATAGAGAGGTTTACCTAAATTTGTAATTTAGTAAATCAACCAGGTAAAATCAAAGATGGTACATTTTAATTCTATGCAGTTTGCTTTTGCTGGCAGAAGGACTCTAATTTTTATTCATATTATTAATCTTTGTTT
>NW_012101365.1:1974887-1977071 GCF_000951045.1 Mandrillus leucophaeus | reverse complement strand
CTCGTGATCCACCCACCTTGGCCTCCCAAAGTGGTGGGATTACAGGCGTGAGCCATTGCACCCGGCCCCTGTTGGTTTTTAAAGTATACTTCAGCGAATTCATTTGAACCCGTTTTTACTTCAAGGTGGAGAAAGTCTACTGTTTTTCCATATTTAGAGAGTCCAGTTTGAGGTAAGTTTGAGGTAGGTTAGAGGTTTTAGTGGAAAAGTCTTGTGGGCAAGATTTCACCATTTAGGATTCCATAAACTGATTCCTTTATAGCACATAAAGATTAGAATTCTTCATCTTTGAGATGGAGTTTCGTTCCTTCTTGTTGCCCAGGCTGGAGTGCAGTGGCGCGAACTTGGCTCACTGCAACTTCCACCTCCTGGGTTCAAGTGATTCTCCTGTCTCAGCCCCTGAGTAGCTGGGATTACAGGTGCATGCCACCATGCCTGGCTAATTTTTGTATTTTCAATAGAGACAGGATTTTATCATGTTGGTCAGGCTGGTCTCAAACTCCTGACCTCAGGTGATCCACCTGCTTTGACCTCCCGAAGTGCTGGGACTGCACTGCACCCAGCCAAGATTGGAATTCTTATGTTTTCTTTATTCTTGTTTCCTTTCATGTTAATTGTGATATATTCAATTGCAAGTTTTAGTTTTCTATTGAAATTCTTAAAGGAATATGAAACGAACTTTACTTGTAAAATTCTTTATTTTGGTGCCGTATTACCATAATTACATTAGAATTCCCTTGATGAGCATTTGGTTATTTATCTAGTGCGCTGTAACTCCTTCTCATACAGTTTTCTGAGTTTTGTCTTTTTTTTTTTTAACTAGGTTTTCAGTTTTTATAACAAGTTTAAAAAATTGTTTTTTAATGTCTAACCACAAAAAAATGATTTTTGCATTTTAAATAACAGATATTTCTTTTTTTTTTTTAACCCAATAGTTTGCTTGCCTAAACTGGAGTTGAAGTAATTTAAACTACTGGAGATCTGCCATTTTATAATATCACAATTGGAAAGAAGCAGATTTTCAAATAATGGAAGATTCTAAGACCTTAAAAAGTGAAAATCATGAACCAAAGAAGAATGTTATTTGTGAAGAAAGCAAAGCAGTTCAAGTTATAAGTAATCAAACATTGAAAGCTAGAAATGATAAATCCATAAAAGAAATTGGGAACAGCTCTCCAAATAGGAATAGTAGTAAAAAAAATAAGCAAAATGATATTTGTATAGAAAAAACAGAAGTTAAATCATGTAAAGTAAATGCTACCAACCTTCCAGGTCCTAAAGATTTGGGGTTAGTCCTTCGAGATCAAAGTCATTGCAAAGCAAAAAAATTTCCTAATTCACCGGTGAAAGCTGAAAAGGCACCCATTTCACAGGCAAAATTAGAAAAGGCAACCAGTTTACAGGCAAAAGCAGAAAAATCACCAAAGTCACCTAATTCAGTGAAAGCAGAAAAAGCATCCAGTTCTCAGATGAAGTCAGAAAAGTTACCGAGTTCACCAGCAGAAGCAGAAAAGGGACCCAGTTTACTGTTGAAAGACATGAGACAGAAGACAGAATTACAACAGATTGGAAAAAAAATTCCAAGCTCCTTTACTTCTGTGGACAAAGTGAATATCGACAAAGAGGGAGAAAAATATGCTCTGCAAAACTCACCACGATCTCAGAAGCAACAAACATGTACAGATAATACTGGTGATTCTGATGATAGTGCTTCAGGAATTGAAGACGTATCGGACGATTTAAGTAAGTCATTTTTTGGAGGGATTTTTGTATATTAATGTTCCTCAGATTATCCCTGGTTTAACCATTTTAATTACAAAAAGTCATGTTTATACATAATTGTTTAGCACTTTGGTTCCCGTATGAAAACATCCAAATTAATACTACTTGAATTAATGGTTTCTTATTAGATTGATCCTTGGTGAAGCTAAAAAAAAGCCTTTTCATTTATTATGGTAGGTACAAAGACTGCGCAAATAAAAATTTAGTGTCTTCTTTAGTTGGTGCATACGTGCTCGTACACACACATACTCTGTTTAAATGGTCTTGTATTGCTCATTCATTCACCAAATATGTATGTATTGAGTTCATATATATATATATATATATATATAGCATTTGTTTACAGTGGAAAACCAAAACAAACAGACAAAAAAAAAAAAACAACCCTAAGCTTCAAGGAAG
>NW_012101365.1:1926253-1972952 GCF_000951045.1 Mandrillus leucophaeus | reverse complement strand
AAAAAAAAAAAAAAAAAAAAGGTCATTTAGTTAAGGGTCTTGTTATTTGAATTAGTGAAAAACCTGATTTAAAGATTATTATTTATTTTTTGAGACAGAGTTTCACTCTGTTGTCCAGGCTAGAGTGCAGTGGTGTGATCTCGGCTCCCTGCAACCTCTGCCTCCCAGTTCAAGCGATTCTCCTACCTCAGCCTCCCAAGTAGCTGGGACTGCAGGTGCAGGCGCCTGCCACCACACCCAGCTAATTTTTGTATTTTTAGTAAAGATGGGGTTTCACTATGTTAGCCATACTGGTCTCGAACTCCTGACCTCAAGCCATCTGCCTGCCTCGGCCTCCCAAAGTGCTGGGATGATAGGCGTGAGCTACCATACATGGCTAGATCATTATCTATTTGGACTTGATAGGTTATATGGAAATTTGGTTGATCTCAGTCTTCTCCGTTAGGCCTAACTTTAGCTCCCACCTAGCAGTTACATCATTTTTCTTTTTGTCATTTATTCATTTATTCAATAAAATTTTGTTTTTTGGTGTCCACTACATGCCAGGAACTGAACTAGTGATTAGGAATATAGAAGTGATGGAACCAATAATTCCACCCTTACGGAGTTAATATTCTAGTGGGATGAAGCAGATAACAAACAAAATAAGTAAGAAAAATATGTAGTAAGTTGGCCAGGCACGGTAGCTCACGCCTGTAATCCCAGCACTTTGGGAGGCCGAGGCAGATGGATCACCTGAGGTCAGGAGTTCAAGACCAGCCTGGCTAACATGGTGAAACCCTGTTTCTACTAAAAATACAAAAACTTAGCCAGGCATGGTGGCGCATGCCTGTAATGCCAGCTACTCAGGAGGGTGAGGCAGGAGAATCGCTTGAACCTGGGAGGCGGAGGTTGCGGTGAGCCGAGATCGCGCCGTTGCACCCCAGCTTGGGCAACAAGAGCAAAACTCCATCTCAAAAAAAAAAGAAAAAAATATATAGAGAGAGTAAGTTAAGTAAGGTGGTTTTAAATCCTTTGAAAAAAATAAAATAGGAACGATATAGGGAACGATGCTACTATTGGTAGTGGTGGAGTTAAAGTGTCAATGAGAAAGTCATATTAGAGCAAGTACTTGAAGGAAAGAGGTGAATGAGCCAGGTGAATATTTGACGAGAGAGTATTCCTGATCTGGGTTTCTCAAACTTTAATATGTATATAAATTGTTTGGGATTCATATTGAAATGCAGAGTCTTGGGCCTCATTTCCAGAGTGTTAGGATGCAGAAAGCCTAGGGTAAGGCCTGATAAATTGGGTTTCTAATAAGCTCCCAAGTGATGCTGATGCTGCTGGTCAAGATTATGCTTTTGAGCAGCATGCACCAACTCATCTTACTTTCACTTATATCACCCTTCATTGTGTTTTCAGTATAGCAAGCAGGGTGATCCTGTTAAAATGAGTCAGATCACATTACTAGTATTTAGAATGTTTCAGTGGCTGCCCGTCCATCAGAGTAAAAGCTGGTGTTCTCAAAGTGGCTAGTAGAGCCTTACACGATCTGTGACACTCCCCTATTTCTCTGCCTTGCCCTCATTTGTTTACTTCTCACCCTTTCTCTCTGCTCCATTCGCATGGTTTTCTTGAATTTCCTCAATTGAGAAGGTAGATATCCATCTGAGGAACTTTGCATTTGCTTTTTCCTCTCCATTAAACACTCATTTCCCAAATGTCCATATGGCTAACTCTCTTAAACGTCTTTTGCCGCTTTTTTTTTTTTTTTTTTGAGATAGGGTCTCATTCTCATGCCCAGGCTGGAGAGCAGTGGCGCGATCTCAACTTACTTCAACCTCCGCCTTCCGGGTTCAAGCAATTCTCCTGCCTCAGCCTCCCAAGTAGCTGGGATTTGTATGTCATAAAATTCATCCTTTTAAAGTATATAATTCTGTCTTGCTGTTGGGTCAATTTTTTTTTATTTAAAAAATCTAAGTATTCAGTAATTTTTATATTCACAAAGTTGCGCTGCTATCAGTATCTAATTCTGAACATTTTCATCACTCCACAAAGAAACTCTGTACCCATTACCAGTCACTATTCATTACCCCCTCCTCCTCACCACTGACAACCATGAATCTACTTTCTTTCTCTTTAGATGTGCCTATTTTATGTAAATGAAATAATATAATATGTGGCCTGTTGTGCCTTCCTTATTTGGCTTAGCATATTTTTTTCAAAGTTATTTCATGTTATGGCATGTATTAGTATGTCATTCCCTTTTATTGCCAAATATTATTCCATTATATGGATATATTACATTTTGTTCATTCATCAGTTGATAGATATTTGGATTGTTTCCCTCTTTTGATTATTCTGAATAATGCTGTTCTGAACATTTGTGTAAAAGTTTTTGTGTGGATATACGTTTTCATTTTTTCTGTATGTATATTTAGAAGTGGAATTGCTAGTTGTATGCTAACTCTATATTTAAATTTTTTGGTGATAAATACATATAAGATTTACCATCTTAACCATTTTAAAGTATACAGTTCAGTGGCACTGAGTACATTCACAGTGTTGCACAATCATTACTACTGTCTAATTTCATCATCCCAGAAGGAAACCCTATGCCGATTAAGAGTTACTCCCCATTCCCCCCTTTCCCTAGCCTCTGGCAACTATTAATACACTTTCTATTTCTATGTATTTGCCTATTCTAAATATTTCATAGAAATGAAGTCATACATTATGTGGTCTTCTGTGTCTGGCTTTCATTTAGTGTCATGTTTTTAAGGTTTATCCATGTTGTACCATGTATCAGTACCTCATTCCTTTTTAAGACTGTTACTATGAACTGGATTATATCCCCTCCCAAATTCCTATGTTGAGGCCCTAACCTCCAACATAATTGTATTTGGAAACAGGGCTTTTAGGTGGTAATTAAGGTTAAATGAGGTCATAAGGGTGAGGTCCTAATCTGGCCTTATAAAAAAGAAGAGAGAACCTCTCTCTTACAAGGAAAGGCCATGTGAACACACAGCAAGAAGGTGGCTGTTTGCAGTCCAAGAAGAGAGCCCTCACCAGACAGTGACCCTGTCGGCACCTTAATCTTTGACTTTCCAGTCTCCAGAATTGTGAGAAAATAAATTTCTGTTGTTTAAGCCACCCAGACTGTAGTATTTTGTTGTGGCAGCCTGAGCTGACTACAACCCCTGAATAATATTCCATTGTATACATATTCCACGTTTTGTTTATCCATTCATCAGAAATGGGTTTTTATATTGTTTCCACCTTTGGTTATTGTGAATATTCTATGAACACTCATGTACAAGTTTTTGTGTGGATACAGGTTTTCAATTCTTGTTTTGTGAGAGGATTAACATGTAATGAACTAGTGTTTTTGGAACACAATTTAGGACATTCTGCCTGATATTATTTTGTTTTATATGTTGATTCCAGAAAATTAAATAATTTCATATATTTCTGACTTTTAAAGAAAGCTAGGCAGCTTTCTTTAGTTCTTTATATTAGCAGAAACGATAGTTTTACAAGATTTGCTGCTGATGGTTACCTTGTCACACAAGGCCTGTTATACACATAGAAAAGAGAAAAGGGTTACATTATTATATTGTCTTCTTACTATCCTTTTTCATGAAAAGTAGAAATAATACTAGGATTTCATCTTTTCTTTTACATTTCCATAATAAAATGGTTGCTAAAAAACTAAATCTTTTTTCCAAATATTAGGACGTAATTGCAAATTGCTTGTTCCTCCGACTGTAATTTAAGAAACACTTATGTAACCTAGCCATACTTCTTGTGTTTGAATCCTTTTTATAACATCCTTATCTGAGTTTGCCTTCCTAGTCTAGAATCCTGTGTTCTTGTGGTAGGAAATGCACCATCTCCAGAGGCATACCATTTCTTTCTTCAGAAAATTAGTGCTATCAAAAGGTAGGCTTGACTGTCAGGGTTCCTCTAAATGCCATGCAATTGGCTTTTGAGGACAGAATGGAGAGATTTATTGATGATCTGTGAGCATTTCTTTTTCGAAATGCTTGTAGATACATCCAGATTCTTTTATTTATTCAACATGACACAGAGCATTAGCTCGGATCTAGGCATTGTATTAAAATCTGAAGGTAAGAGTAAGACCCGGTCATTAGCATCAAGAAATCCATCATCTAATGTAGGAGATAGATAAATGAATACAAATTCGATTACTCTGTAAATGTGAGATAATAGAGGGTAATAGAATAAGATAATATCACACCGGCTTATGGAAACAAGTGGTGCTTAAGCTGAATTTTGAAGGACAGGTAAATATTAATTTAATTGGGTAGCGTCAATGGAGAAGGGAGTGGCATACATAAAGACATTGAGACTTGAAACAGCTTTGGTGATTAATTCTAGCACACTTAATATGAGGTGAAAAGTGTTATGGCAAGATCTGAGGTTAGAGTTACAGGCAAGTTAGCTAGATTTTTTTCTTTAGATTTTGGCTTAAATGGTATCTGCTCAGAGAAACCTTCTCTGGCTCCCATATTTAAAGTTGGTCTCCCTCTGAGTTCCTTGCTTTTTTTCTTTGTAACATTTATTACAACTTGGAATTGTTCTGTTTACTGCCTTCATGAGGGCAAGAGACTGTGTAATATCCTAGGGAGTTAAAACTTTGTTCTGAACTCTGCAGAAGCCATTTATGTGTTTTAAGCAAGAGAATAAGGTGATTTGGTTTATATTTTAAAAATCGCACTGGTGGAGGAACCTACTGTAGAATAGATACATACTGCTAGATGCTGCAGATGCCAAAGGTGAAAACATAGTCTGTGCCTCAAAGAGATTACAATCTAGTTAGGAGGCAGAGAAGCAAAGGAAAACCATTAACGTAGTGGAGATATCCAGGAGTTCTGTGGAAGGAAAGAAGGAGGAGCCTTGTGTGGGTTTGTGGTCTGGAGTATACATATGTTGTTTTAATTGCTAGTGAATTTAGTTCAGTGACTAATCTTTTTGAGTGGTACTCCAAACAGTTTTTTATCAGATTGACTTCAGAGATTCTACAAGATGATTATGTTATATTAGCTTTGTGTAATGTAGTCTCAGTTATGTATCTCTTGATGGGTAGGTTGGAAGAACAGGCTAGTCATTTGACCCTTAAAGGTTTTTCTTTGTGACTTTTGATACGATGTATATCTCTTACCTATATTTTATATATGCATACCAACTTGTATACTTTCCTAAGGAAAATGGAAGGAAATAATATTTTTCTGTGTATAAATTTAATGTCTGTTTTCCATTAAAAATTTTAAAATTTACTAGTTCTAATGATAACTGAGTGATTGGTTTCTTTTCTAGGTAAAATGAAGAATGATGAATCTAATAAAGAAAATTCTTCAGAGATGGACTATTTAGAAAATGCCACTGTGATAGATGAATCTACATTGACACCTGAGCAGAGGCTAGGGTTGAAACAAGCAGAAGAACGCTTAGAAAGAGATCACATCTTTCGACTTGAAAAAGTATACTATGTTGTTTTAGTTATTTGGGGGGAAATGTGTGTTTCATAACTGTTTTCCCCAAGTATAGCTCTTTTTATTTTTCTTTATTCATAAGACAGAGGTAGCATTCATCTTTCCTTACTTCCCTCTTCTCTACCTTTCTTCTTCTTTGCCTCTTTTCTTCCTTACCTCTCTTTTTCAGCAGTTACTTATTATCTGTGAGTCTGACTTCATTCATCCCAAGGGTTAGCACACTATGGTCTATCCCTTGTTTTTGTTTTTGAATGTGTTATAATACACCTAGCCTCCCCACCGTTTTTGGTAAACATTTTATTGGAATATAGCCATGCCTATTTGTTTACATATTGTCTATGGCTGCTTTCATGCTACAATGGGAAATTTGAGTTGAGTAGTTGTCACAGAGCTTATCTGGCTTGAAAAGCGTAAAATATTTAGTCTTTGCCAAAGCATAAAATGTCTACCAAAATATTTATTCGCCCCTTTACAGAAGAAACTTGCTGACCTCTGATTTAATCACTCATCAAACAGATACTGAGCATTTGTTTTGTGCCAGGTATTATAATAGGCACTGGGGATGTATTGGTGAAAATGGCAGTTTCTTCCCATTAGAAGTTAAAAGTCCATTCAGATTGATGGAAATAGCAAACACCATACAACTCACTAGATTTCTTCCTTTTTCTCTTTTCCTATATTCATTGAATATTTACTATGTATTAGGAACTATCCTAGCCATTGGTATCTTACGCCTGTGTATTAATTTCTTAACCTAGAAATACACATTCCTGGCCTCAGTAAAAACACTGCTAGGTTTTGAAGGAAAGAATCACATATCACGGCCAGGCCCAGTAGCTCACGCCTGTAATCCCAGCATTTTGGGAAGCTGAGGCAGGCTGATTGCTTGAGGTCAGGAATTCAAGACTAGCGTTACCAACATGGTGAAACCCTGTCTCTACTAAAAATACAAAAATCAGCGAGGTGTGGTAGTCAGTACCTGTCGTCCCAGCTGCTACTTGGGAGGCTGAGGCGGGAGAATTGCTTGAACCTAGGAGGCAGAGGTTGCAGTGAGCCAAGATTGTGCCGCTGCACTCCAGCCTGGGCAACAGAGCAAGACTCTGTCTCCAAAAAAAAAAAAAAAAAAAAAAAAATCACAAAACTGTTGACAAATAGATACTTGGGTTATTTGTAAATATGCTTACAAGGAAATAGGTCATCATTCTTGATAAATAAGGAAAGAAATGGTATGATTTTGTATAGTTTAGAAAAATGAAATTGTATCTAGATTGAAAAAGACAATCATGGATTATTAATAGAATTTACAGCAGAGTAGTCGCCACATGAAAAGAGAAAGGAATATCAAGGAGTAGAGGATCATAATACAGGAGAGAGTTTGGGTTGTGTAGTTAATCTTACAAGATCCTAGTTAAAAGGAAGTCTTTTTTGCAATTTGCTCTTTTGCTTTTTTTGTGTTTTTGTGTGTGTGTGTGTTTTTGTTTTTGAGATGGAGTCTCACTCTGTCGCCCAGGTTGAAGTACATTGGCATGATCTCAGCTCACCGCAACCTCCACCTCCTGGGTTCAAACAATTCTCCTGCCTCAGCCTCCTGAGTAACTGGGATTACAATTGTGCGCCACCATGCCCAGCTCATTTTTGTATTTTTAGTAGAGACAGGGTTTCACCATATTGGCCAGGCTGGTCTTGAACTCCTGACCTCAAATGATCCACCCACCCTGACCTCCCAAAGTGCTGGGATTACAGGCGGGAGCCACCATGTCCGGCCTTTTACTTAGTTCTGTCTTTACTTAGTTCTCTCACTTTTCCTCTGGGATTAGTAAATTTCTGGATGACATCTCAACTGACCTTGGATAAATCTCTATCACTGGAATCTGATTCTGTCTCCTTATTTATAATATAATAAAGATTGACCTACCTGGTAAAATAATTCAATTCTGTTCATCTTTATTTAGTACTTAATACATAGCAGATTTTGTGCCAAAAGCTTTACTTGTGTTATCTTATTTAATCCTCATAACAGCCCTATGCGCTAGGTGTTATAGTTTCGTCCATTGGCAGAATAAATATTGAATCCCTTTTATGTGCCATGATCTAGTACCTGACATTTTGAAAAACATGATTGCTTTTCTAGGAGTTCACTAGAGAAAGACACATAAGCAAATACTAGTGATAATAACAGTATTTTTTGAAAATGGTATCATAGACAAAAGAGTGACCAATTTAAGTCGTGAGTATAGAGGCATTAATTTGGAGAATGCTTTATAAGGTGACATTGGAGCTGTCTCTCAAGAAATGGCTAGGAATTGACCAGGTAGGTAGGAGAAGGGTGGTGTAGGTAAATTGCATGTATAAAGGAAATACGAAAAAATATATTTTCAAGAAAAATAAGCAGAGAACTGGTTGGGAAGTTACATAGGAATGAAGCGGGAAAGGTCAGTTGTTACTGAAAGAAGGAAGAAGTTGGGATGGAATAGGTATTTGATGGTAGTAGGAAAAATGGCCTGGGGTGAAAATAAAGCTTGGAAGCATTGGAAAACATTTTATTTGTTGTTGAATTTATATAGTAATGATGTAAAGTTACTGTGCCAGAACCAGTGTAAATATTTGTAATCCCTTTTCTTTCTGACACCTCTTTATTTCTCATGCCCTCCAAACTTACTTTCAATTCATTGTACTCTTTTTTTTTAATTATTTGGCCTCTTGAACTCTTTTTTTCTTTTTCTTCTTTTTTTTGAGACAGGGTCTCATTCTTGTTGCCCAGGATGAATTGCAGTGGTGCAATAATGGCTCATTGCAGCCTCGACCTCCCAGGCTCAGGTACCTCAGCCTCCCAAGTAACTTGGGACTACAGGCATGTGCCACCAACCCTACTAGTTTTTTATATTTTTTGTAGAGATGGTGTTTTGCCAGGTTGCCCAGACTGGTCTCGGCCTCCCAACGTGCTGAGTTTACAGGTGTGAACCACAGTGCTCAGGCAAATTCATTGTACTCTTTTTTTTTTGAGACAGGGTCTCATTCTGTCTCCCAGGCTGGAGTGCAGTGGCACAATCTTGGCTCACTGCAACCTCTGCCTCCTGGGTTCAAGTGATTCTTATGCCTCAGCCTCCTGAGTAGCTGGGACTACAGGCATGCGCTGCCACAACCGGCTTGTCCTCTTAATTAACATTTTTCTTTATCAAATTTAGACACTCATTAAGAATATTCCCAGGTATTTAAAAATTTTTTTTTTTATTTTTTATTTATTCAGGTCCTTTGGTTCACAGTGTTTCCATGGATTACCTAATTGAAGAATAAAGATGTAGACTGCAGATTTTTGCTCTGTACCAAAGAGGAAATAAGTCTAAACCATTAGATCAGAAGGGCAAATTTTCCTATGATTGAATGTTAAATATTGAGTTGGAAACACCCAGAAATCTTTGTTCTAGCTTGTTTGCAGAAAGTTAGAGATTTACTAGTGGGTTTATTTAATGTTAAAATAAAACTATAATAAAAAATGTTTAACTTTTTTATGTATTTTTTTTCTGTGAAACTAGAGAGTTTATGATGAAAAGAGCAGTTTTGTCTGATTTGATATTGTGCCCAGTACATGTCTGGCACGAAGTGATTGGTTGATAATTACAGTGTGCACAGTGGTCAAGTGTATGGATTTTGGAGTCATTGGGTCTAGCTCTGCCACTTATTGGTTGGATAACCTTGGATACATTATTTAAATTCTTTAAACATCAGTTTACTCATCAGTAAAATGGGATTGATAACAATTATAACACCTAGCTCACAGGACTATTATGAGGATTAAATAAAATAATACAAGTAAAGTTTTTAGCACAAGACCTGGTATGTAGTAAGAAATAAAGATGAGCTACTTGTAGAACTGAATTATTTTACCAGGTAGGGCAGTTTTTATTGTAAATAAGGAGATAGAATCAGGCTGCAGTGATACAGCTTTATCCAAGGTCAGTTGAGACGTCATCCGAGGCCTTCTGACTCCCCATTCAGTGTAATACCAAAATTTTCTTGATAGACATGTCTTTGGTCTGCTAACATTTTACAATTGAAAAGTTCACATAATTGATTTCATGACTTCCTTAGTGACCTCATCAGTACACAGGGCTTTAGGTATTTTGTATATATGCTTTCAACTCCTGAAGGCAACCCTTTTTACCGCCTTCACCACTCTCACCTTGAACTAAGCCAACATAATCTCTTTTTTGGATTATTGAATTAATTCCATTAACTGCAGTAGCTTTTTCCTGCTTCTATTCTCAATATAGAAAGCAAATGATCCTTTTAAAATATAAATTAGATCTTGGAATTCTCTGCTCGTAAACCTTCAATGGCTTTCCCCAGTACTTAGAATGAAAGCCAGAGTCTTCACAAAGGATTTTGTGTTCTGTCCCCTATTAGCTCGTTCCAGTTATGCTAACTTTTTTGTAGTTTCTTAAATATTTTAGGTACCTTCCTGCCTCAGAGCCTTGGCATTCACCTTTCCCTCTGCTTGAAATGTGTCTTTTCAGATATCCACACAGCTTTATCCTTCACTTCCTTAAAGTTACTTTATCAGTAAGGTCTTAAGTGATGTCTTTACTTTTAAAAAGCAGTAACTCCCCCGACTCCATGCGTATTTGTGCATTTGTTTATTACCTGTCTCCTTACACTATAATGTCAATTCATACAGACAAGGATTTCTATTTTGTTTACTGTTCTTATCCCCAGCTCCTAGAAAAATGTTTGCTGTATAATATGAGCTCAGAATATATTTGGTGAGTAAAGAAGTAGTTGTTTTGAAACTAAGAGGTAGCATTTTCTTTGAGGACTTAATTCATTCTCCAGTAGGAACTGATTTGACAGAATTTTTATGCTAGAGAATTGAAATTGATTGAGCCAACTTTTCTTATTTACTTGTTGCCTTGGGCAAATTATTTAATCCCTGAGATTTAGTTTGCCAATAAAATGGGGAATTCTGATAGGGTTGTTGAAAGGTTAATACTATACTGCTGTGGCTATATTTATTTTTAGTCCGTAGCAGGATTGTTGCTAAATTTGGAGCAAGTTTCTCGTTTAAAAGAAATCATGTAATTTTCTGAGGTGAAAGAATCTTTTTGTCAGAAGCTGAAGCCTGTTGAATATCGTAAATCAATCTGAAATAAAAACTAAGCATTGCTAAAGTTTCAGTGTAAGGCATTAGAAACTTTAAAAATTCCACATGCATTTATAATGTGTGTGTAATTTTTTATTGTGTAATCTGTGTAGAATGTTGGCTTCAGATTCATATGTACAGGAATTTAAATTTGGTGTCTTCCACTTAATACTGCTATATCCTTGTAAAAGATGCAGGTTCTGTGGGCTTTTGTTTTCACAACTATAAGATGAAAATAGTGGCAATTTAATCGGATGATTAGGGGAATTAAAATGACAAATTGTATGTCAAACACCTAGCATGGTGCCTGGCACATAACAGGTACTCAGTAATTACTAAGCTTTATTAGTATTTAGAGAATACATATACGAAGTATGAGTGCGTTCTGTGACTGATAGTTTAGTGTGTTAGAATTGTTATTCCCTTCAGTAGTGACCTCAGGCGGTTATTCATTTATTCCCATGATATTGTGATTGGAGTGTTTTTCGAACTCAGCTTTTGAAATTTCTTCCATATTTGTGGCCCATTCTTTTGAAATCCCCAATTCGAGGGCAGATTTTTTTTTTTTTGTAGTAATCAAAATGGCTGCAAGTTAAGTTTGAAATCAGTTTTGGGGCCAACATTGGAATAAGACTAAATAGTAAGACTTCATTTCTTTCTTTCTTTCTTTTTTTTTTGGTTGAGACGAAGTCTTACTCTGTTGCCCAGGCTTGAGTGCAGTGATGCGATCTCGGCTTGTTGCTGCAACCTCTGCCTCCCAGGCTGAGATAATTCTTCCACCTCAGCCTCCAGAGTAGCTGGGATTACAAGCCTGTGCCACCATGCATGGCTACATTTTGTATTTTTAGTGGAGAATGGGTTTCTCCATGTTGTCCAGGCTGGTCTCCAACTCTTGAGCTCAAGTGATCCGCCAGCTTCGTCCTCCCAGAGTGCTGGGATTACAGGCATAGCCACCACACCCGGCTCGACTGCTTTTCTTACATTGGATTCTAAAGATTATATTAGATGAATATTAAACATAATTTAGCATTACCATGATATTGTTAGATATTGTATGTAATCTCCTATGATGTATGTAGTATGTAATCTCTTATGATGACTATTTTGAAAAAGGACTACTGTCTCTTTGGTATATAAGTTTATTAAAAACTATTACTTTAGAAGAAGGAAAGGATAAGGAGAAAACCTTCAGTGCTTATTTCTGTCTACTTACATAATTGTATTACTAACTTACATAGTCAATAGTTTACTCCTCTGTTTTCTGAATAAAATGCATTTTTTAAACTTGTCTCTTCAGCGATCACCAGAATATACCAATTGTCGGTATCTATGCAAGCTTTGCTTAATTCACATTGAAAATATCCAGGGAGCTCATAAACATATAAAGGAGAAACGACATAAGAAAAATATTTTGGTAAGTTCTTTTTAAAAAATACTTTTATTTATTTTTCAAGTTGTAAAACCATATCAAATATTTTTTATTTGTGAAACTAAAAATGAAATATTTGTCCAATCTTATATTAGTAACTGAAGTGATAGCTTTGGAAGCTATTATTGCCTTCCTTATCTGAGGTAATCAGGAAGGAAGGAACCTTGTTGAGACCAGTTTGCTCATCCTGTAGAATGTTGATTCCTAAGTTTAGAGCCGTTAGGTACAATCAGTCCGTCCAACTGATGTTTATTGAGTTCTTGTGTGCTAGTACTAGGCAGTGTTGAATAAGATAGTTGTGGTTCTTGCCCTCAGATTTTCTAAGAATTGATGAGGGTATGCGTTGAATAAAGATTTAAG
This sequence comes from Mandrillus leucophaeus, assembly GCF_000951045.1. Lineage (NCBI taxonomy): Eukaryota > Metazoa > Chordata > Mammalia > Primates > Cercopithecidae > Mandrillus > Mandrillus leucophaeus. The sequence continues at coordinate 1,960,528 of NW_012101365.1, read as the reverse complement.
TATAATGAGTTTTGTTAGTGGGAGAAGAGTGTGCTAAGGAGGTGTACGAGGATATTTTACTTCATCTAGAACAGGGGAGGCTTCTCTGAGAAAGTGATGTTTGAATTGAACTTTGAAGTAGTAGTTTAAATGGCAAAAAGGTGAGTGGCCTACAGGGGTAAGTGGGAGAGCACTTTACACAAAAAGCAGCATGAATTGAAAGCCTTTAGGCAGGAAAAGGCATGGCGTGTGAGTAACTGAAAGTCTACTATGATTAGAACAAAGAGCTGGGGGAAAATGGTGTGATATGAAGCTGGGAAAGTACAGACCATTAAGAAATTTATAAGCTTTGGGAATTTGTAATTTTTCAGTTATTTCCATTAAAATATCCCGTAGACATGGATATGAATAGAGTTCTTTTAAAAATGTATTAGTAAATTAGCTATTTAATTTTTTCTTTTTAAAGCTACAACAACAATAATAATGCTATGTAACCTCTTACTTATCTCTAAGTCTTAGCTCATATATCTTCTTTAAGAAATTTTCTACCTGACCCTCTCAGCAAGTCTGGGTTGGATACTCCTTCTCCGTGCCCCCACAACAACTTTTACATATCTGATTAGAAAATCTAACATATTGTATTCTGGCAGTCTACCTTCTCTTCCCTTCTAGACTTCAATATGCAGTATTCTAGAAGGCATATTTAGTTATTTTTGTTTCTGAGTTGCTTAGGATAGTGTCTGACAACAGTAGGTGCTCAACATAGTTTTATTGAAAAAATGAATGAACTGAAACAAATAGAATAGGGACAAAGGAGTAGTTTAGGTGATAGTAATTAGGAATTTTCCAGAAATGTCGGAAGATGCCTATCATTAGTTCCAGGAAGTTCGGGCTTGCAAGCAAGAAAACTTTTCTTTGTTTTGTTTTGGAGACAGTGTCTTACTCTGTCTTCCAGGCTGGAGTGCAGTGGCACGATCTTGGCTCACTGTACCTCTGCCTCCCAGGTTTAAGCGATTATCCTGCCTCAGCCTCCCAGGTAGCTGGGATTACAGGCACACCATGCCTGGCTGATTTTCATATTTTTGATAGAGATGGGGTTTTACCAGGGCAAGCAAGAAACTTAAAAAGAAAATCATACCTAGGCTGGGTGCAGTGGCTAAAGGTCTGTGATCCCAGCACTTTGGGAGGCTGAGGCAGGTGAATTGCTTAAGCCTAGGAGTTTGAGACCAGCCTGGGCAACGTGGCGAAACCCTGTTTCTACTAAAAATACATAAAAATTAGCTGGCCATGGTGGCATGTGCCTGTAATCCCAGCTTCTTGGGAGGCTGAGGTATGAGAATTGTTTGAACCCACGAGGTAGAGACTCCAGTGAGCCAAGATCACACCACTTCACTTTAGTCTGGGCGAGGGAGCGGGACTCTACCTCAGGAAAAAAAAAAAAAAAAAGAAAAGAAAAGAAAAAGAATACTATACCTGTACACTTTACAGATTGAGTATACCTTATCCTAAATGCTTGGGACCAAAGTATTTTGGATTTTTTCAGATTTTAGAATATTTGCATTATACTTTAATGAGCATTTCCTTTGAGCATCGTGTTGGTGTTCAAAAGTTTCAGATTTTGGAGCATTTCACATTTTGGATTTTCAGATTAGGGATGCTCAGTCCGTATAGGGAAACTTTAGAACATTACAGAAACAAACAAAAAGAAAGCAAACTTGAATGCAGCCATATAGGACTTATACTTTTGGTGAAGTTAGTGTAACAGTGGGTTTACTTTTCCCTTGAAATGACCAAAAAAAAAAAAAACAAAAACAAAAACCAGAAGTATGAAGCAGTGGTTTTCAGGCGGCAAAGGACAGTCAATGAATGAAAAACAAATGGCCTGAGCCCAATGTTGGCTCCAGCTTGAGAGTTTCTAGATTACACTATAGGGAAGGGAACCCAGTGGACTCTCACAGTTGGAAGAGAGGGACCTTAGAGTCCACTAAGTCCAGGATAGCTAGAATTCACAGGACAGTGTAACTAAAATGAGAAAACTGCACAAAAAGAAATCCAGGGAACTGTAGATGGTCCTCTTTAAAGTATTCAGCACAATGCTGATTGGTGCATGCGTGTGAAATAGCTTCCTGAACCCAGAGAAAGAACTGTCAGAGGAAATTAGAACAGTGCTTGGTGCTCACACAGGACTTTTTCCTGTCCAGACTGGAAAGCCTCATACTTCATGAGACATTCGGTAGAGTACTCAGAAAAATCTTGTTTCAGTAGTATAGATATTTAGTACTAAACTAAATGTGGTCTGGTCCTATATAAAATATTTTAAAGGCAAGATGCAAAATGATAAATGGTTTCCAAGTATTTAATGTCATTACGGAACAAAGCTTAGGGATATTACAGAAATACAAAAATACTCATCACTGAAAAAAATTCACATAATATGACATTTAGTCAAAGATTATCAGGCATGCAAGGAGACAGGAAAATACAAATCATGATGAAGAGAAAAGTCAGCTGTAATAATTGACCTTGAACTGACCAGCCTTTGTTAGGATTAGCAGAGAAGGACAGTAAGACAGTTAATACAACTGTATTCTTGATGTTCCAGAGATGAAGTAGAGACATGGAAATATGAAAAAGATATGAACAGGACTTTTAGAAACGAAAACTACAACATCTAAGATTAAAACTACATTGGGTAGGAATAATAGTACATCAAACATTGCAAAAGAAAAGGTTAGTGAACTCTTGAAGATATAGCAATGGAAACCACCAGAGTGAAACACAGGAAAAATTGAACAAAAAGGAAAAAGAAAAAAGTCATTGAGCTCTGGGATAATTGATACATGTACCTGTTCTATACAAATTCTTCCAGAACATTGAAGAGGAGAAATACTTCCCAGTTCAGTCTGTGAGTATGAGGTCCACATAACTCTGATATTCAAACCACAGAAATACATTACAATAAAGGAAAACGTTATTCTTAACTTGTTGACTCCGATGGGAGAAAAAAAAGAAAATTTTAGACCAAAACTCCTCATGAACGTAGATGCAAAAATTCTAAATATAATTTTAGCCAGTTGAATCCAACAGCATATTAAAGGAATGAATATGTCATGATCAAGTGGGGCTTTATTCCAGGAGTGCAATGTTAGTTTTACATTAAAAAAGTCGCTCATTGGTCAGGCACAGTGGCTCATGCCTGTAATCCCAGTCGTTTGGGAGGCTAAGGAGGGCAGATCACCTGAGGTTAGGAGTTCGAGACCAGCCTGGCCAACATGGTGAAACCCCATCTCTACTAAAAATACAAAAATTAGCCCGGCATGGTGGCTCATGCCTGAAATCCCAGCTACTTGGGAGGCTGAACCCAGGAGGTTGAGGTTGCAGTAAGCTCAGATCGTGCCACTGCACCCCAGCCTGGGCAACAGAGCAAGACTTCATCTCAAAAAACAACAAAAACAACAACAACAAAACCCGCTCATTGTAATTTACCATGTTAGCAAACAGAGAAAACTATGTGATTATCTTAGTAGATGCTGAAAAAGCGTTTTCAAAAATGTTTTGATAAAAATTCTAAGCGTGGCCGGGTGCGGTGGAGCATGCCTGTAACCCCAGCTCTTTGGGAGGCTGAGGCAGGCAGATCACCTGAGGTTGGGAGTTCGAGACCAACCTGGCCAATGCGGTGAAATCCCCCTCTACTAAAAATACAAAAATTAGCTGGGCGTGGTGACACACACCTGTAATTCCAGCTACTTGAGAGGCTGAGGCAGGAGACTCGCTTGAATCCTGGAGGTGGAGGTTGCAGTGAGCTGAGATGGCGCCACTGCACTCCAGCCTGGGTGGCAAAGTGATACTCTGTCTCAAAAAAAAAAAAAAAAAAAACAAAAAAGGTCTGAGCAAACTAGGAGTAGAAGACGACTTCTATAACATGATAAAGACATCTACAAAGCTGGGTGTGTTAGTCCCAGCTCCTTTGGTTGTTTGAACCTAGGAGTTTGAGACCAGCCTGGGCAATATAATGAGACCCTGTTAAAAAAAAAAATTCTATAAAAAACTAATAGTTATCATCATACTTAAGTATTAAAGACTGAATGCTGTTCCCCCAAGATTAGGAAAAAAGACAGGTATGAAAGTAGTGTAGCTGCCTTGGAAAAGAGTATGGTGGTTCTTCAACAAATTAAAAATAGAACTACAGTATGATCCAGTAATTTCACTTCTGGGCATATACTTAAAAGAATTGAAAACAGGGTTTCAAAGAGATATTTATACACCCAGGTTCATGGCAACATTACTCACAATAGCTAGTATGTGGAAGCAATTCAGATATCCAATGATGGATGAATAGATAAGCAAAATGTGCGGTATTCATACAATGGAATATTAGCCTTAAAAAGGATGGAAATTCTGCAATATGCTACAACATGGATGAACCTTGAGAAATGCTAAGTGAAATAAGCCAGTTAGAAGATGAAAAATAGTGTATGATTCCATTTATATGAGTTTTTTAGAGTAGTCAGAATCAGAGACAGAATAGTGCTTGCCATAGGCTTGGAGGAGGGGGAAATGGGGAGTTACTGCTTGACAGAGAATTTTGGTTTTGCATTTGTGTTCTGTGTTAGAGTATTTGGATTTTATTTTGAGCATTATGGAGTTTAATAACATGTTGTTTTCGAGGTAGAGTCTTGCTCTATCGCCCAGACTGAAGTGCAGTGGTGGGATCTCAGCTCACTGCAAACTCTGCCTCCTGGGTTCAAGCAATTCTTCTGCCTCAGCTTCCCGAGTAGCTGGGATTACGAGTGCGCACCACCACACCTGGCTAATTTTTGTATTTTTGGTAGAGACAGGGTTTCACCATGTTGGCCAGGCTAGTCTCGAACTCCTGACCTCATGATCCGCCCACCTCGGCCTCCTAGAGGGCTGGGATTACAGGCTTGAAACACTGTGCCTGGCCATAACATGTATTTTTACAAGGTCATTCACCCTGGCCTCTGTGAAAGAAGCCTGAGAGGGGTCTGTTTGGGGAGACCAGTTAGCCTTTCATAATAATCTAGTAAGCTATGATGAACACTGACCTGAAGTAGTAGTTAGTGAGAATGGAGTTGAGTTTGAAGAGAGATTCAGGATGTAGAATTGTGGGAATAGAGGCCCACGATGTCTTGAATGATCATAAGGTATCTGATTTGAGATGTTATCAAAGATTGTGGTGCCATTTACTTAGCAGAAATAAAAGTTTCATAACATTCTGAGTTTGAGACACTTACGGAACATTTCAAGTAGAGATGTCCCACAGTCATTTGAATATAAGGATCTGGAACTTATGTTAGCAGTTGGAGATTCAGGTTTGGTAAACTTCAGCAGTTGAAATCATAGATGAATTCACCAAATGAATAAGGACAGAATGTCAAGGAATACAAACATTTAATGGACTAGTAGAGGAAGAGCAGTGAATAGATTGGTGAATGAGTAGAATAATAGGAAAAATAGAGAAAGGTGTTAGAGAAACTAAAAGAAAGGAAAGTTTCAAGATGGTAGTCGAAAATGTGATAATATGGATAAAAATAATCTAAAAGCTTAAAGATGTCTGATTTGGTGCCTGTAGTCTAAGCTACTCAGGATACTGAGGTGGGAGGATCGCTTGAGCCCAGGAGTTGGGGTACATACTGGGCAATGTAGCAAAATCCTGTCAATTAAAAAATAAATAAATAAAAATTTAAAATGTCAGATTTGGCAACTAAGGAGGTTTTGATAATCCTGGGAAGAACAGTTTCTGTTTTAGAACTAAAAAAGACGTAGTTTTGAGTGAGGAGGTATAAGGAAATAGAATAGACTCAACTTTCAGAAAACTTAATTGTACAGAAAAGAAAGGAAGACTGGTAGTAGCTAGAGGGGCACACAATTTTTCTTTTAATTTGGCAGAGTAAAATTCTCATCACAGTTTTAATTTTTAAATTTAAATAATCATTTAATCTTTCTCTCTCTTGAGTGTAAGCTCCATGAGGGCAGGGATTATATGCATTATTTTTTCTCATCTTAGTACAGTACCTGGCATATAGTTGTTCCATAAATATTTGTTGATTAATGATTTAAATGGAGTGGAAAGACCATACGCTTTGGAGTTAGAACTAGATTTAATTCTCAGTTCCACCTTGTAGTTGTAGGATGATATTTAACATCTATAAGTCTCAGTATTCTTATCTATAAAATGGTTTTGGTAGTATCTATTTGGGGAGTGATATTGTAAGAATTAAGTGACATAACATGTGTAAAGCACTTGGCACGGTGCCAGGCCCATAGTAGGTAATCAATAAATGGTAGTTGTTGCTGTTAGTGTAGAGGTAAAGAGTGCTTACTTAATGTGCTGGGTGACTTGGTGGCTCACACCTGTAATCCTGGTACTTTGGGAGGCCAAGGTAGGTGGATCTCCTGAGCTCAGGAGTTTGAGACCAGCCTGAGCAACATAGTGAAACCCCATCTCTACCAAAGATACAAAAAATTAGCTGGGCGTAGTGGCATGTGCCTGTGGTCCCAGCTACTTGAGAGGCTGAGGTAGAGGAGCTCTTGTATCTGGGAGGTGGAGTTTGCAGTGAGCAGAGATTTACTCAATTGCACGCCAACCTGGGTGACAGAGTGAGACCTCGTCTCAAAAAACAAAAAAAAACTTAATGAAAACACAAACTAGTAGATTGTGTAATGTTTAAAATAAGGAGAAGGAGATTATTACTGAATAGGTAAAGAAGGATGGAATTCAGAGCATAGGTGATAGTATTAATCATGATTTCAATGGAGCATTTCATTATGTTGGAAAAGAAAGGTATTAAGAAGGGTTTGCTGAATATTTGACTTTTAAGCTATACCTTGAAGAATGATTAGTTTTACCAGGTGGATACACATAGGGGACAAAATGATTAAAGGCATGGAAGCCCAATAGCACATAGAGTATTTGGAGACTGGTGACTATTTAAATGTGGATGTCTGTTGGAGAGGTTGGAGGAAGAAATGCGAATTTCCATATTGGAAATGCGAATTGAGACCAAAATGCTTTATATTCCATGTTAAGAAGATGTTGCGTTGTCTTATTGGCACATTGAACTTTTTTTTTTTTTGAAATTTTTTATTGTGGTAAAATATATATAAGATAAAATTTACCATTTTAACCATTTTTAAGTAGACAGTTTAGTGACATTAAGTACATTTATATTGTTTTGCAATCATCTCCACTGTCTACCTTCATTCAAAACTTTTTCATCATTCTATACTGAAACTCTGTATCCATTAAACAATAATTCCCCATTCCCCTCTCCCTGCAGCCCCTGGTAACCACCATTCTATTTTCTGTTTCTATGTGCTTGTCTATTGTAGGTACCCCATATAAATGGAATCATACGTTATTTATCCTTTAGTGTTTATTTCACTTAGCGTGTCTTCAAGTCAACTGTGTTGTAGCATCTATCAGAATTTCTTTCGTTTTTGAGGTTGAATAGTATTCCATCATATCTGTATGCCATGTTTTGTGAATCATTTCATCCATGGATGGACATTTGGGTCATTTCCACCATTTGGCTGTTGTGAATAATGTTGCTGTGAACATCGATGTACAAATACCTATTCGAGTCCCTTTTTTCATTTATTTTTTGTATATACCCAGAATTGGAATTGCTGGATCAAATGGTAAATCCATGTTTAATTTTTTGGGATTGCCATGCTGTTTTCCACGGTGGCTGCATCATTGTACATCTTTATCAGCAATGCACAAGGGTTCCAATTTCTCCACATTCACACCAACTCTTGTTTTCTGCCCCCCCATAACAATCCTGATGGATATGAAGTGGTATTTCATTGTGCTTTTGATTTACATTTCTCTAATGATTCGTGATATTTAGCATCTTTTCATGTGCTTATTTGGCATTTGTATATCTTTGGAGAAATGTCTATTCAAATCCTTTGTTCACTTTTGAATTGGGTTGTTTGTTTTCTTATTGTTGAGTTTAAGGGATTATTTATATGTTCTGGATATTAATCCCTTATCAAATACACGATTGCAAATATGTTCTTCCATTTTGTAGGTTGTCTTTTTACTCTGTCAGTAGTATCTTTTGATGAACAGAAGTTCTAAATTTCATCCAGTCTAATTTATCTGTTTTTACTTTGTTGCCTATGTCTTTTGTGTCATGTTCAAGAAATCATTGCCAAATCTAATGTCATGAAGCTTTTCCCTTCTGTTTTTTTCTAGGAGTTTTATGATTTTACGTTTCTTAGTTACGGCTTTATAGCTGTAAGTTTAGGTTTTAGTTTCTTTCTTTTCTTTCTCTGTTTTTGAAATGAGGTCTCTCTTTGTTGCCCAGGCTGGAGTACAGTCATGGCTCACTGTAGCTTCTACTTCCTGCGCTCAGGTGATCCTCCTGCCTCAGCCTTCCAAGTAGCTGGGACCACAAGCGTGTGCCACCATGCCTAGCTAATTTTTTATTTATTTATTTTTTTTGAGACAGAGTTTCACTCTTGTTGCCCAGGCTGGAGTGCAATGGCACAATCTTGGCTCACTGCAACCTCTGCCTCCTGAGTTCAAGCAGTTCTCCTGCCTCTGTCTCCCAGGTAGCTGGGATTACAGGCATCTGTCACCATGCCCAGCTCATTTTTTGTGTTTAGTAGAGACGGTGTTTCACCTTGTTGGTTGGGCTGGTCTTGAATTCCTGACCTCAGGTGATCCACCCGCCTCAGCCTCCCAAAGTGCTGGGATTACAGGCATGAGCCACCGTGCCCGGCCTAATTTTTTATTTTTTGTAGAGGTGAAGTCTCAAGTGTGTCACCCAGGCTAATCTCAAATTCCTTGGCTTCAGCAGTCCTCCTGCCTTGGCCTCCCAGAGTATTACAACTGTGAACCACTATACCTGGCCTAGTTTTAGTTTCTGACATTTAGGTCTTTGATGCATTTTGAGTTAATTTTTGTATATGATCTAAGGTCAGAATCCAGCTTCATTCTTCTACAAATGTGGATATTCAGTTTTCCCAGCAACACTTGTTGAAAAAACTGTTGTTTCCCCATTGAGTGCACTTGGCACCCTTGTCAAAAATCATTAGACCATACATGCCAGGGTTTATTTCTGGGCTCTCTGTTCTTTTTTTGTTGTTGTTGTTTTGTTTTGTGTTTTTTTTTTTTTTGAGACAGAGTCTAGCTTTGTTGCCCAGGCTGGAATGTAATGGCACAATCTCGGCTCACTGCAACCTCCACCTCCCTGGTTCAAGCAATTCTGTCTCAGCCTCCCGAGTAGCTGGAATTACCATTGTGTGCCACCATGCCTGGCTAATTTTTGTATTTTTAGTAGAGACGGGGTTTCATCATGTTGGCCAGGCTGGTCTTGAACTCCTGACCTCAAGTGATCCGCCCACCTCTGCCTCCCAAAGTGCTTATAGGCATGAGCCACTATGCCTGGCCTGGGCTCTCTGTTTGATTCCATTGGTCTATATGTCTGTCTTTATTTTTATTTTATTTTTTTTGAGACTGGGTCTTGTTTGTCGCTCAAGCTGGAGTGCAGTGGGTGCAGTCTCAGCTCACTACAACCTCCACCTCTGGGGCTTAAGCTATCCTCACTTCAGCCTCCTGAGTAGGTGGGACTGCAGGCAGGCACCACCATGCCAGGCTAATTTTTGTATTTTTTATAGAAACAGGATTTCACCATGTTGCCTAGGCTGGTCTCTAAATCTTGGGCTCAAGCGATCCTCCCACCTCAGCCTCCCAGAGTGCTAGGATTACTGGCGTGAGCTACCATGCCCAGCCATGTTTGTCTTTATGCTGGTACACATACTGTTTTGTTTTGTTTTATATTTTGAGACAGTCTTGCTCTGTTGCCCAGACTGGAGTGCAGTGGCACGATCTCGGCTCACTGTAACGTCTACCTCCCGGGTTCAAGCAATTCTGTCTCAGCCTCCCGAGTAGCTGGAATTACCATTGTGTGCCACCATGCCTGGCTAATTTTTGTATTTTTAGTAGAGACGGGGTTTCTCCATATTGACTGGTCTGGTCTCGAACTGACCTCAAGCAATCTGCCTGCCTTGGCTTCCCAAAGTGCTGGAATTACAGGTGTGGGCCAGCTCGTCTGACCATGTTGTTTTGATTACTATAGCTTTGTAGTACGTTTTGCAGTCAGTAAGTGTGAATCCTCCAGCTTTGTTCTTTGTCAGGATCGTTTTGGCTGTTTGGGGTCCTTTGAGAGTTCATGTAAGTTTAGGATTGATCTTTATATTTCTGTGAAAAATGTCATATATATATAAATATGTGTGTGTGTGTGTGTGTGTGTGTGTATATATATATATTTTTTTTTTTTTTTGAGACGGAGTCTTGCTCTGTCACCCAGGCTAGAACGCAGTGGTGTGATCTTTACTCACTGCAGCCTCCACCTCCCAGGTTGAAATGATTCTCCTGCCTCAGTCTCCCGAGTGGCTGGGATTGCAAGTGCCTGGTACTATGCCCACCTAATTTTTATATTTCTATTAGAGATGTGGTTACACCATGTTGGCCAGGCTTGTCCCCATCTAGATACGCCTGCCTTAGCCTTCCAAAGTGCTGGGATTACACATGTGAGCCACTGCGTCTGGCCTTTTATCATTTTTTTCATTAAGTCTGTTGCTATTAGTCCTTTGGATGTCCTAAGAAAATAGTACTGAAACTTAGATGCTTCTCTAAGACTTAGATTGTAATTAAGAATTGCAGAAATGGTCACAGAGACTTACAAAAATGAGTTTGACTTACCCCTCATGTTTGATAATGCTGTACCTGAGGTAAGCTTTATTTAGGTTACGTCTGAATATGGTAACAATTAGTGAAAATAGGAATGGACCAAAGTCTTTTAGTATATTTGGTTGGGTGGGGAAAACAACTAGCTTTAGCTATTATATCTGATGGGAGCGTCATGTTTCAAAAGATAAGAGATGGTTTCTTGACTGAAAAATGTTAATAGAAAATGCCTGTGTTATAATACTAAATAAAAGAGAACGATTGTGACTCAGTTGTGTTAAAGAATGAAAGAGATAGTAGGATATGAAATTGTGGGTTATTTTCTTCTTTGTATTTTCCTGTGTTTTATGTAGCTTTTGTAATTAACATTTTTTAATCAGAAAATACATTAATTTATAAGTCGTTGCATATATATAGCAAAGTGTCTTTTTAGCTCCTAGATTTAAATTGGCTTTCAAACTTTTATCAGAACAGAGGTTTTTTGAACATTTTACATAGTGTTGGATGAAATCACAAAGAGAAATCACTGGTGAATAGTAGGCAGGAAGTTTTCCTGTGACCATTTAACTTGATACTGTATATGCTGATTAGATAGGATTCAGGACTTTTCTACTACATCTAAGACAATCTGCCTTGGTGCAACAAAATCATCAAGTAAGTATTGTACTTAAGGTACTTTGGCTTTAATGTAGCATTTCAGAATTTATGCAGACAGTACAGTGGAATAAATTTTTAAAAACTTAGTAGCATCCCTTCCCCACACAGTACCTCTTATTCTTAAAACCCTGCTTCCCAAAGGCAGAGGTCTCTCTTTTGTTCACTTCCATATTGTAGGTATCTGGTAGATGGAAGGTGAATATTTGTTGAGTTAGTTTATTTCTGTCTTTCCCTGCTAAATATAAGAACATTAAAATAGAAACTTTTTTTTGTTTTTATTGTTGTGAATCATTACATTAATAGGAAAAACAAGAAGAAAGTGAGCTTCGTTCTCTGCCACCTCCTTCCCCTGCCCACTTGGCTGCTTTAAGTGTTGCAGTCATTGAATTAGCAAAAGAACATGGAATAACAGATGATGACCTCAGAGTCCGTCAGGAAATTGTGGAGGAAATGTCAAAGGTTTTAACGACATTTTTACCAGGTAGAAATACATTTCGTGTTTGATTTTGAAAATCACAAAACTCTTCCCCTTGCTCTCTTGAATTAGGGTACATTTCTTAATGTTTTTCTTCTCTTTTCTTCTTAAAAGTAGATAAATTTTATTGTTTTATGAGTTAATTTTTGAGGGAAATATTTCACACAAGGAAATTGAGAATTATGGCACAGCACACTTTTGTGCTAAGAAAAAAAGATTTTAAAAATGCCAGATGTAGAATTGTTTCTTAGTGGTCAAATATTTTAGTTTTTCAGTATCACTGATTTCTGAGTGGACTATTTTGTTATACTATTTTTAGTATAAACATTTCATCCAGTCATTGAACTAAATTTCTGTTGCCTGATGGTGGGGAAAAATCAATTTACTTTTAATAGAGCCTTTAGAAAACGCTTATTGTTTGGTACAAGGGAGTGTCAGATTTATTTTAGATATTTATATATGGACTATTTGCTTAGCCCATATCTTTTTTGCATCAGTATAGGGTTAAAGTAAATGTATCTGACATAAGACTTACTTCTTCCCACCAAAGGGATTTTGGAAAGTTGATAAATTATACTTTCATATAGATCCATTTTGAGATTTATAAGAAAGAATATAAAATTGAAATTTTAAAATGGAATTTTTAAAGTATTTATATCATAATATGGCTTTCTACCTAAAATACATTGAATCCTTATTTAAGTTACATGTAAAAATTATTTCCTATGATAAGAAAAGGAATGAAATTTTTATGGGTTTAGTGACTTGAATGACATTCAGACATTTTATGAACTTGAAAAGTAGACTTTCATATATATGTAACTGAGGATGAAGTTAAACTTTCTAAGAAACTAAATCTGCCTGATCTGTCCCAATCATATTATTTTCAAATTGGCCTCTGGTGCGATCCTTTTAACATTTGCCTTATTATGATTTTTGATTTTTGGAATAACATGTTTGATAGTCTGGGAAAGCTGTAAGTAGTGTATTATTGCTTTTTTTATTTTTATTTTTTTTCTATAAACTCTTGAGAACCACAGTGTTTTGGATTTTAGGTTTACAGAATTAATCGACTTGACTTCACTTCATATTTTATAAAAGCATTGGCATTGAATGTTTATGATTCTTTCCCCGAAGTGCTCTTACATAAATATTTAAGAATAAGTAAATGTAGTTTGTGATAGTAGCCATAGCTAAGTTGGTACATTGGTTACTGTTGTATATTGAATGCTGAACATATTCTCGGTCATTTCTAAATGAACTATTACTACAATTTTGTTTAAACACTAAGCTTCTATGAGTAGTTTCTCTCTCCCTTCTCTGTTCCTGTACTCCATAAGAACCATTTTTGTTATTTTATAGATCAGTTAGAAAGGGTGTCCTTCTTGTATAATTGTCTTACTAGAAATGGAATTCATAGAACTGAAGTGTGTGAAATTTTCCTGTTGCTGTTTTTTTACATCTGTCATATTTGCATGCTATTTCATGCGTTGATGTTTTTCCTTTATTCCAGAATGTTCACTTAGGTTGTATGGCTCATCTCTGACTAAATTTGCTCTGAAAAGTAGTGATGTTAATATAGATATAAAATTTCCTCCCAAGGTAAGTAATTAGAAAAGAGTCTTTCCTGTGTGGTTCTTAACTAGTACTTAGTAGTTTTTATGGATTATCTTCGTAGAGAAAGGATAGGGGAATATAAAACTCTGATTTGTGTAGTGTTACCATCATGACTAAACAGTCCTTTTGGAAATTACTATTACATTTCAGACAAAGGTGGGATAAAAGAAATAAGGGACAGGGGCAAAAGGAAGCAGAAGAGGAAAGCTGGAAAAAGGAAAAATGTTTATATTTGAACATGTTGAATAGTTAATACTTCTAGTAAGCAGTATAGAAGGTGGGAAGAGTTTTGAAATCAGATACCTAGATTCAGTTCTTGGCTGTGATAAGCAAGTTGCTTGAACTTTTTGAGCTTCAGTTTTCTCATTTCCAAACAGGAATAATAATTTTTATATTAAATGAGATAATATTAATATATGTCAGGTGTTTTAGTATAGTATCTGGTACGTATGGATACCTTTAATAAATAACACCTAGAATCATTAAAACAATATTGATATTGTTCTAATATTGTTATCAGTATTAGAACAATATTGATATTGTTCTAAACAATATTGATATTGTTCTAATATTGTTATCAGTATTAGAACAATATTGTTTAGCACTGCTGACATTATTGACATATCAATCTTTTAAAATAAGTCAATATTTTATGTTTTAAATTGAATAATATGTTTATGTTCAGGGAAGTTTGATTTGGGTGAAAATTTGGTGTTTTTAGGGTGATACATTTACTTTATAATTCATGTATGGTTATTAAATATTTTTGTTGTTTGTTTTTTGAGACAGAGTCTCACTCTTTTGCCCAGGCTGGAGTGCAGTGGTACAATCTCGGCTTACTGCACCCTCCACCTCCTGGGTTTAAGCGATTCTCCTATCTCAGTCTCCTGAGTAGCTGGGATTACAGGCGTGTGCCACTATGCCTGGCCAATTTTTGTATTTTTAGTAGAGACAGGATTTCATCACGTTGGTCAGACCGGTCTTGAACTCCCGACCTCAGGTGATCCACCCGCCTCGGCCTCCCAAAGTGCTGGGATTATAGGTGTGAGCCACCGCACCTGGCCTAAATACTCTTAAATAGCAAAAAACACTTTAAATATTTGACAAGCTTGTTACATAAAATAGTATTTTTATTCTAAGCCTTTTGACTAAGCTGCCAGTTATCTATATCCCTTAAAGTTTTTATCTCAACAATTTTCTTTTTCACAGTCATCTGGTCAACTCATTTCTTTTTTGTTTTGACGGTAAATTCCAGAACCTTTTCTTGCTTTAAGAAAACGATTAATTGTAAGAGTGTTTCTGGAATAAAAGTGCTACGTCATTTATTGTATTCTACTTCTTTGAATAAGATTTGTTGACATAAAAGTAAAACATGGCCGGGCAAGGTGGCTCATGCCTATAATTCCTGTGCTTTGGGAGGCAAAAGTAGGAGGAATCCTTGTTGCCAGGAGTTCAAGACCAGCCTGGGCAATATAGCAAGACCCTGTCTCTTAAAAAAAAAAAATACTAGCTGGATGTGGTGGCATATACTTGTAGTCCTAGCTACTCGGGATGCTGAGGCAGGAGGAGTCCTTGAGCCCAGAAGTTCAGGCTGTAGCGAGCTATAGTCATGCTGTAGCCTGGGCAATACAGGGAAACCTCATCTCAAAAAACAAAACAAAACAAAAAACCACTGTTTTGTTTTCATTATTTAAAACACAGAGCATGATTATATTTAAATGTTTTTCTTTAATGAAATTGAGTTCTCTTTAATGTTCTTCTGTCTGAACTTTGAAATTAGTATATTGATTTATTTTGAAACTTTTTTAGATGAATCATCCAGATCTTCTGATAAAAGTACTTGGGATTTTAAAGAAAAATGGTGAGTTTCTTTTCCTCTTTTTTTTTTTTAATTTGTCTTTCTAAAGTTACATGTGTTATTTATATATGGCTAACCAAGTTAAAACTAAACTGCTGGCATAGTTGAGTCATTGTATTACAAATGGAGATACACACACACACACACACACACACTTGTTTATAAGTATACTAGAAAATATAATTTAACTGTAACTTAGGTAAAAAAAAAATGCCATATTAAAATTGATACGTAGGCTGGGCACAATGGCTCACACCTGTAATGCCAGCACTTTGGGAAGCCGAGGTGGATGGATCACCTGAGGTCAGGATTTCGAGACCAGCCTGACCAACATGGTGAAACCCCGTCTCTACTGAAAACACAAAATTAGCCAGTCATGGTGGCATGTACCTGTAGTCCCAGCTCCTCGGGAGACTGAGGCAGGAGAATTGCTTGAACCTGGGATGCAGAGGTTGCAGTGAGCTGAGATTGTGCCACTACACTCCAGCCTGGGTGAAAAAAGTGAAACTCCGTCTGGAGAAAAACAAAAAAAAAAACCTTCATATGTAAAAAATACTGCCTTTTGGGTAATTAAAAAATATTTGCTTTGAATATTATGGGCATTTCTTATGTAAAAGAAGACAGAAAACCTATAATCATTATGAGATCATTACTGAAAGAAGATTAGGGAGAGAGTTGGAATAAAAATATATGCATGCATTGAGTAAATATGTTTTTTGCCACCTAAAGCATCTGTATTAATTTAATCACTTATATTGCATCAATTGAATCATACCTAGTTGAGTTTTTCGTGTGTGCTTTGTCTGTCTGGATTGCCTTTGTAAACACATCATTCGTATAGGTAAAAAATTTTTAAAAATGACAGGATTCTCAAACCAGGCTCCAGGTCATATATTACAATCTACAAGATTTTCTTGGTTTTTACTTACTGTTTTTCTTGTTATAAAGTAAATGCTTAAGATTAAGCTTGGAATCTGGAGCTAGACTTTCTGGGCTCAGATTTTAGTTCTGCCTCTTATTGTTTGTGTGTCCTTTGACAAATTATTTGTGTTAATACTTTAGCTTTCCCGTCTGTAAAATGGCAATATTATATTGTATCTTTTTGATGAGAAAGTTGTTGTAAGAATGAGATAGGCTAAACTATAGTTTAGGAAAGCGCGGGATATACAATAACTTCTTATTACATTTTTGCTGTTGTGATTGTTATTATTACCCTAAATTATATGAATCAAAAGTATCTGGCAAAAGTACTTGCAATTTGGGTTAGAAGAGAGAGCTTTTTTAAAAGCCATACTCTCTCATTGACTTTAATGTGAATTCTAAATTTCTTTTTTCTGTCTACACAATCAGCTCTTATTTATCAGTTTCCTGTTGGCCATTGTCTTAGGAAAGTAGTTTTCTAGGGATGAGTTTGGTACAGTTTATCCTGTAAAGGTATTTTAATACAGTTTTCTTTCTTAAATACTTGTTTCTAATTGCTCAAAAACTTTAAAGTTTACTACAGATAAGAGGTAGACATAGCATTTACCTCTTAGGTATATCATCCTAGCACAAATATTTAGTATATGCCTTTTCCATCCAAAATATGTAAGTAGATCATCTTAAGTCATACAATGTAGGCTTATAAAACTCAGTCTGATTGTAAAATTGATTATTTCTTCCTTTATGTTCTTATTGTATCTTCTACAGGTCACCTACAGGATTTATTTGTTTATATATTTGTGTTCCAAACCCCTTACTGACCTTTTTTTTGCCTTACTCATTGTCATATTCATACCGCATAATGAAATTTCTGACATATAGGTCTTCAGCACATGTTTTTTGACTAATCGTTACAACAAGTACTATTGAGAAATTTTCTTTGAATTACAAGCGGTGGTAATCTTTCTGGGTTTTTTTGTTGTTGTTATTTTTGTTTTGTTTATTTTGAGACAGTGTCTCACTCTGTTGCCCAGGCTGGAATGCAGAGGCGCGATCTTAGCTCACTGCAACCTCTGCCTCCCAGGTTCAAGCAGTTCTGTGCCTCAGCACCCCAAGTAGCTGAGATTACAGGCACGTGCCACCACACCCAGCTAATTTTTGTATTTTTAGTAGAGACCAGGTTTCACTCACTTGGCCAGGCTGGTCTTGAACTCCTGACCTCGTGATCTACCCATCTCGGCCTCCCAAAGTGCTGGGATTACAGGTATGAGCCACCATGCCTGGCCAATCTATGTTTTTATTTAGATTAGACATTTATGGCATGGGGCTTACCCTTGGAGGTACAGAGAAAGATTGCAGGGTAGAAATGTGCTTCATCCAGTTAGTCCTTCCTTAGCAACTTTGATTAGGCAAACTCTTTATATGCTAATGGGAAATGTGGGCAGCAGAGTTAGGTTGCAATTATATTGGTAATTTAAAAGAACTAAACTGTCAAAGCATGATAGGTCCTCCTTTCTTGGCTCTTGTGGAACTAGCTCTCAGGAGTAAGGGATGTCTTCTCTTTGCTATATCTATTAAGGTTTAACAACTTTG
Source organism: Mandrillus leucophaeus (assembly GCF_000951045.1). Taxonomy (NCBI): domain Eukaryota; kingdom Metazoa; phylum Chordata; class Mammalia; order Primates; family Cercopithecidae; genus Mandrillus; species Mandrillus leucophaeus. The sequence continues at coordinate 1,942,705 of NW_012101365.1, read as the reverse complement.
ACTAGATTATCTACTTACCTGGAAATATTAAAACTTTTAGGGATGTTAAGACCTTTCTTAAGGTGATTATAATTTTCGGACAGTATTTGGGACTGTACCTGTGGTTTGTGATATACAACGAATGACATCAAGAGAGGTAAGAGATTCTGTTGGGTTGGTGCTCATAATGAGAAGAGTGGATTATCCCACAGAAGCAATGAGGATGATTTTCAGAAGGAAACTGTTACTTAATATTACCGTAGAGTACATATTTTAGAGATGTTGACATTACCTTACTTTTTTTTCCTTATTAGTATTATATGTAGATGTGGAATCTGATTTTCACGCTAAAGTTCCTGTTGTGGTGTGCAGAGATCGAAAAAGGTTGGTAACAACGAAGAGAAAATATTTAAAAAAAGAAACCCCAACAACCAAATTTGTAGTGAATGATGTCTAAGAGAGAAAGTTTTTGCTTTAGATTTCTCCTTGGATAAATATGACTAAGCTAGTTTCTATTCATTAAAAATAGCAAGCTTACCAAATGCATGTGAACAAGAAATATGTAGAACACCAGACAGTTGAAAATAAAATACTCTAGGCAAAACTTTAATTTTTTTTTTTCAAGTCATTCACTCACCCAAGAGTATTGCATTTACTTGTATGTAGGTACTACTTTGCTCTAGGGATACAGACATAAATAAGAGCCTCTCTAGAGTCACTTGAGCCAAGGAATTCAAGACTAGCCTGGGCAGCATAGTGAGACCTTGTCTCCACAAAAAATAAAAAAATCAGCTGGGCGTGGTGGGTGTGTGTGCCCAGCTACTCTGGAGGCTGAGGTGGGAGGATGGCCTGATCCTGGGAGGTTGAGGCTGCAGTGAGCCATGATTGTGCCGCTGCACTCCAGCCTGGGTGACAGAGCGAGACCCTGTCTCAAAAAAAAAGGAAAAAAAAGCCTGTCTTCTCAAGGATCTCACAATCTATTAGAATTTAAGTTTTTAGTTCACTTAAATTGAATGAGTTGGTTTAAATTGAATAAACTCAAGATCAGTTCTAAATTGAAGACTGATCTTGCCTTTCTAGTTAGACGTCTATAAGTCTAAGAGAGCAAAGTGCCTTTGAAAGCAAAAACTAAATCCTGTTTGAAAGTAGTATGGGAGACATGGAAACAATACAGAAATGATATTCTTTTATTGATTATTGCATTATATTTTAAGATCAAAGTATTTTCTTATTCAAAGCTAGATGAATCTATGGTGATCTAGTTCAGAGTTTTTACTTTCTAAACTAGAAAAATGAGACTTGGAGTGGTTATCAGTGGTTTATCAGTTTGTCCAGATTCACATCATTTAGGGGAAAATTATAATTGGAAAATGGAGGCAAAGTGACTTTTAGTGTTTTTTCTGCCACATTGTGTTAAATTGCCTGTGTGTTACACCTGAGATTTATTCTCCCTGCTTTCAGAATGTCTTCATTACACTTCTGTCACCCCATTTAAGGTAGCTGCTATTTTCACTTATACAGAAGCATAACTTGTGGGTTAATCTGCAAATCCTGTCTAATCTTTACTCTGAAAATAACATATTAGTACAGTTGTGAAAGCTTGGATAGGAAAAATTAGAGTCAAGAAGTATAGCCAGTCAGTTAAGTATTCATTTTTTGCTATTATCATGTACAAAGCAAGAGGAATGAACTAGGAAATAACCTTGCACTATTTGACAATGAAGAGATCAGTGCCCTGTCTCTCATGTATATCAGTTTTGGTAATTCATAATGCTGCTTTTGAAATTAATTTCTCATTAACTTAAATACTAAGTTTGGTTGAAATTAATTTCTGAAGTACAAATGAATGTTAAAAACATCTTTCTTTAATTCGTATGGAACTCTAGTAACGGAATGACGTAGTTTTCAGTTAGCTCTAAATTTATAAAAACATTTGTTTTTATTAGGGCTCTTAAGGTACTATATTACAATATGATAACTATAAAGAGTAGCCATAGGATTTGAAGTATTCTGCTTTTAAGGGTATTAATACAATGAAATTTGTTTCTTTCTCATTCACAGTGGTTTACTTTGTAGAGTGAGTGCGGGAAATGATATGGCATGTCTCACTACTGATTTACTTACTGCCCTTGGCAAAATAGAACCTGTCTTTATTCCCTTGGTGTTAGCCTTTCGCTACTGGGCTAAGGTAAGTGAAAGAAAGGAAAACTACTTATTTATATTTTTAGAAGGAAATGTGTTTAATCTTCAAAATTAGGCCTTTTCTTGTAGCATGTAACATCAATCATAGCATGTGGGAGAGAGTAGTTTCCTGTGCTTGACAGAAAGTGGTGTGGCAGGTTGTAATTTATGGACATAAAAAATAAATTTTTATAGACACATACACTTATTGATATATTTTAGAATTTTTAATTGTCATGCTTTATTCTCCTTTTATGTACTATAGAAATGTTCTCTTTCATATCAGCATATGAGGCTCAAGTTTTCATTCTTACCGTAAGTTAAACTTGTAAGGTTTTAACATCTATATATGTTAAGATTCTTTTGTTGGCGTATTTTTTTCCCCAGTCTCTAAGAATGTTATTCTCTTTCCTCTAAATCATTGATAACATGTACCAATTTCTGATTGGGCAACTGCTGAGCATTCGTTATTTAAGTTTCCTAAATTAGAATTAATTTGTATATCTAAAGGCTGTGGTTGACCTGTGTTTATTTCTTTGGTGTGGGGATAGAGAGGAGTGGTTAATTATCAATATCAGTCCAAATGACTAGAGAGAGAGACTCTAGCTTTTTGTTTGTGTATTCCTGCCCTATCCATAGAGTATTCATCACTTGTTAGACTGGTGATAAGTAAATTCTCAGTCGTATACAAAGAAAACCGATTAAGGGGATGGTGTTAGAGAGGTAACTTCATAGCAAAAATAGAGAAGTCTCTGGAATTTTTTGTCTGGACTCTGTTTAGAGAATTGCCCCCATGCTTGGGGCAGTACCAGCTGGCTGAGTGTAGAACAGTCAGAAAGCCTAAGGTTGGGGCTTCTGTATACAAAGCAAGGCGTTTGTATTTGCTGTTTCCCTCCTCTAGAATGTTCTTACCTTAGGTATTTAGAATGCTTCACTCTTACTTTTTTCAAGTTTATGCTCACATTAATTACCACCTGCCATACATAAATTTGTTGCAGTCTGTTCTGTGAAACTGTAAACTCTTTGGCGGGGGGTGGTTAATGTTTTATATATTCACGGCTGATCCCCACTTCCACTTATCTTACTGTGTCAGCACATAGTAGGCACTCAGTAAATGTTTGTTGAATAAATGACCTAGCTTCTTCAGAAAGGAGTTTGTTTGTTTGTTTGTTTGAAATAGAGGTGGGGTCTCATGATGTTGCCCATGCTGGCCTCGAACTTCTGGGCTCAAGTAGTCCTCCCACCTTGCCCTCCCAGGTGCTGGAATTACGGGTGTGAGGCTCTGTGCCTGGCCAGAAAGATTTTTAACCCGTGGAAGTGAGTGGAGGCAGTAAAATAGGTTGAGGGAGGGTGACTACTTCCTCTCATGTATCTTACACTCTATGCCTAGCATACTATAGGAAATCAGTGCTATGAAATGGAGTAAACCAATTCCAGGTCTAGTTTTTTTTTTTTTTTTTGCTAAGTTTTTTTGTTTTTGAGATGGGGTCTCTGTTACCTAGTGCTGCAGTGAGCAATCACGGCTCACGGTAGCCTCAACCTCCCAGGCTCAAACGATGCTCCTGCGACAGGCTTCCTGAGTAGCTGAGACCACAGGCGTGTACCACCATGCCTGGCTAATTTTTTTATTTTTTTTGTAGAGATGAGGTCTCATTTTGTTGCCTAGGCTGGTCTTCAACTCCAGGGCTCAGACGATCCTCCCACCCTGGCCTCCCAAAGTGCTGGGATTACAGGTGTGAGCCACAGCACCCAAGGCTTTGCTAAGTCTTCGAGCAAGGTACTTTACCTATCTGAGCTCCAGTTTTTTTTCACCTGGAGAGAATATTTTGGTAATGCTATTAGATAATTCATGAGAATATACTTCAGGCTCTAAAATTCTACAGAAATATAAAGGATGATGGAATACACTTCTTTGTTGGTACTTTTAAATTATGCCCTAATTTTTTTTGCGGTCATAAAGTCATGTCAGTTTTCTCCCAGACATTGTTCTATTCAGTAAAATAAGTAGTCTGTATTAGAAGATTATAAATGATACTCAAATATGTTCTTTTTATTTTGGAAAAAAATGTGGCCTATAAATATTATTTCCTAAAGTGACTCTTGGAAAAGGTTGCTCATGGTGTTTTAGTACTTCATCCATATAGATTGTAAATATGCCAGTCGATGGACACTGAAACATGTATTACAAAACTGGTTGTACAGTAGTTCTTTTCTGTTTGCAACAGAATAACATGTCTCATGTTTGTCATTTGTGTTAGTTGCAAAGAAAGATTTTTCATGGTATTCATTTTCTTAAGAAACTTAGAAATAATTACTAGTATATTTTTCTTCTAAAGATTTTTTAAATAGCTTCGTTTTTCCTGAAGTTTTAAGCCATATTGTACATTATCTAGTTAAGCATGCATTTTCCCATGATTTGGGGGTTCAGAACAATTCTAGTATATAATTTATTCTTTTAACTGTGATATGAGATTGCAGTTGATTATTCTCTGGCTGTCTCTTAAGTAGTTATAGTCTTTGCATTTTGGTAATAGGAAATAGTTTTCTAAATAAAGCTTCTTAACTCCAGGCAGCAGAACTCTTTAGCCTTATCATCAGTACATTATTAGTCAAGTTACCTGACTTAGAGCCACTTTTTGTGGTTAATATAAGAATTGCATTTTAGCACTGTTTGACATCTGAGAGAGATATCTGGGTTTTAAGAGCTGTCTCTCAAACTACCTCAATCTTGTTCATCTGTGAGATGTCTGGTGATGTTAGCAGAATATATTGACAGTTCTTCATCGTTGCAAAGGAATTTTTGGTTAAGTCGAGTTATTCATTAGGCAGTTTACCCTTGTCTTAATATTTTGGATAAGTGAGAGTTTATTCTAGTGGAATATTTCAAACTCTTTTTGACAAGTGTTTTTAGTTGTCTTTTATTTTGAGTTGTAATCTTAAATGTACCAAGATATTATACTACAGTATAATTACTCTATATTATTATTACCTAAATCTTCATTGTCTACAGAAGAAAACAATGATTTAAAAATGAATCCAACCAATCCAGTATAGACCAATCGTATATAGATGCTACAATCTAATGAAATGTAAGCAAATGAAATACATCCGTGTATCAAAGGTTAATATGCCATGATCATGCATGATTTACTTCAAGATTATAAGAATGGTTTAATATCAGGAAGTCTATTCACATAATTTATTATATTAACACATGAAGGAGAAAAAAAATCCTAGATGCTGAAAGGGCATGTTCCCCCTAACAGAAACTTTTAAATCAACTAGAAATGGAAGTTTATGATGAAAACCGTTTATTAAAAACACACACAAAAAACAAAGCCAAAACAATAAGAAACATCATTTAAGTCATATATGTTAGGATGAAGAATATTGCAGAGAAGTTCACCATTAATGTTGTACATTGTTTTGGGATTTTTAGGAAATGCAGTAAGAAAATGAAATAATTGAATGTAAATATTGGAAAAATGATAAAATTATCTCTTTGTGCTAATGATATGATTGTATGCCTAGAAAATCCTAGTAAAAAACTATGAGGATTAAGACTAAGTATAAAATAAATATACAAAAGTCAATGGCCATTCTCTGCCATAAAAATAACCTGTTAGAATAGAAATGGGGAAAAATATGTACTTTCATGACAGCAACATAAATTATAAAACACTAAGGAAGAGATTTAATAAGAAAGATATAAGAAGACATTATATTATTGAAAGATGAAAGCAAAATCTGAACAAATCCATCCATTCAGCAAACATTCATTAAATGCCTTCTGTGTGTCAGACACTGTTCTAGAGGCTGGGAACACGTAACAGGACATACAGAGTCCTGCTTTCATGGTGCTCATATACTTCTGGAAGAGTCAGACAGTAAAGAAATATATAAATGGTAATATCTGCTAGAGCTTAGTGCTACAAAAATGAAATGATAGAATGAATGACATTACTCTGAATTATCAGGAAAAGACTGTGAAGAAATTATATTTAAGCTCAGACGGGTAATAGCTAGCTACGTGAAAATCTGATGGAAAACTCTCCAAGGGACAGTTAATCCAAAGCTTCCAAGGTGGGGATGAACTCAGGAGGAGCAAAAAGGAAGGCTAGAGTGGCTGTAAAACTGCTTTAATCAGAAGTATGCCATTGGCATAGAAATAGAAAAATAGATCTGTGGGACAGAATAGAATGCTCAGATAATCTAGTGTATAGATTTTATTAAATAGTGCTTTCACAAGTGTATCTCACTAGAAGAAAATAGTGTTGGACTCAGCATGCTAAATGCAAAAATAAATTTTACTTAAAATTTAAAATTTTAGAAGAAAAATGTAGGAGTATGTGTATGTAAACAGTGGGATGGGGAGCTCTTTTTACTATGATAGGATACCTAGAAGGTGTATAGTTGTCCTCAGTATCCAGTGTTGGGGGGTTTGGTTCCAAGACTCCCAAGGATACCAGAATTTGAGGATGCTCAAGTCCCTTATACAAATTGTGTGTTATTTGTATCTAACCTTCACATAGACTCCAACATACCTTAAATCATCACTAGATTACTTATAATATCTAATACAGTATAAATGCTCTGTAAATAGTTGTTATACTGTATTTTTTAATTTGTATTTTTTATTATATTGTTATTTTTAATTATATTGCTGTTTTTAGTTTTTAAAATTTAAAATTTTAATTTTTTTCAGAGACAGAGTCTCACTCTGTTGCCCAGGCCGGAGTGCAGTGGTGCCATCATAGCTCACTGTAACCTTGAATTCCTGGGCTCAAGGGATCCTCCCACCTCAGCTTCCTGAGTAACTAGGACCACTGGTTTGTGCCACCGTGCCTAGCATATTTTTGTTTTGTTTTGTGTTTTTTCAAGAGACAATGCCTTTGCACCTGGCCTTTAACAAATTTTTCAATTATATATATTTTTAGAGACAGAGGTCTTGCTATATTGTCTGGGCTGGAATCAAACTCCTAGACTCAAGCAATCCTTCTGCCTCTGCCTCTTAAGTAGCTAGCTGGGACTACATCAACTGCAGGTGATATGTGTCCATCACCACACCTGGCAATAATTAATTAATTAGTTTTACTTAATGAAAAAAATGTATATATAAATTTTTTGATGGGGTCTCGCCCAGGCTGGAGTGTAGTGGTGCAATCTCAGCTCACTGCAACCTCCACCTCCCGGGTTCAAGTGATTCTCCTGTCTCAGCCTCCTGAGTAGCTGAGATTACAGGTGCCTGCCACTGTGCCTGGCTAATTTTTGTATTTTTTGTAGAGACAGGGTTTCACTATGTTGGCCAGGCTGGTCTGGAACACGGAACACCTGACCTTAAGTGATCCACCTGCTCTGCCTCCCAAAGTGCTGGGATGATATGCATGAGCCAGTATGCCCAGCCTAAAAAATATTTTCAGTCTGTAGTCGATTGAATCTGTAGATGCAGAACCCATTGATATGGAGGGCTGAGTGTCTGAAATAAGCATATTTAAACTAAAGCATAGAAAAAATTAAAAAATGTTACATGGTAAAATATATCATAAATAGTATCAAAAGAAAAATAGTAGATTGGGAAAAAAATAACATCTTTCAAATGCATATATCAGACATAAAGGGTTATTATCCATAATTAAAACTCTTATAAATTGATGTATTGCATGAAAATAGAAAAACTGGCAAAATATTTAATAGGCAATTTAGAAAAGAGTAAATCTCAAATGGTTAGTAAACATGTACAAATTTCATAATCTCTTTAAGGTCAAGGACATGCAAATTAAAGTAACTATCAGATATTATACTTCTCTCATCCCATTGAAAATTATTGAAAATTAGTTTTTAAGTGATAATACTTAGTGTTTGAAGGGGTGTATGCACTAGATAATACGTAGTGTTCGTAGGGTTGAACACACTTAGGTTCCTGGTGGAAAATACAAATTTTTGTAGTGATTTTGGAAAGACAATTCTTAACAATATATTTTAGGATTAAAATGTATCACTAATCTTTTAATTTAACAAACATTCATGGGAATACAGCTCATAGAAATAAGCACCAATACTTAGGAAACCCTATGTATAAGGAAGAACATTACAGCATTATTTGAAGTGGCAAAAACTGGGAGCAAAATGTGAATGTTCTTGAATGGGGGAACTATTGTGTAACCATCCATATCATAGACTATAATTTAAGCATTTAAAAGAATGTGTTTGCTGGGCATGGTGGCTCATGCCTATAAATACCCAGTACTTTGGGAGGCTGAGCGGGGAGATATTTGAGCCCAAGGGTTCGAGACCAGCCTGGGCAACATAAATAAAATTTGTCTACAAATAGTCTACAAAATAAAAAAATTTGTCTACAAAATAAAAAAATTAGCTGAGCATGGTGGTGCATGCCTGTAGTCCCAGCTACATGGAAGGATCACTTGAGCTTGGGAGGTTGAGGCTGCAGTGAGTCGTCATCATGCCACTGCACTCCACCCTGGGCTACAGAGTGAGACCCTGTCTCAAAAATAAAATAATGTGTTAGATCGTGCTAACTGACTTAAAGGGACTTTCTTGATGTATTGTTAAGGGAGAAGAGTAATATACAGAGAGATGTCTATAATATACTATTTTGGTAAAATAATGTTGAAAAACTTAAACTTCTCCCTATACCTATACAGGAAATAGAAATGTATGTGTATTTGTATATGAGTATAGAAAAAGGCCTAGAAGAAGACATAGAAGGTTGTTAATTGAAGTAGAAGTAGAGGCAGGATAAGGAGAAAATATTTTTAAAATGTGTCCACAGTAAAATAACTACACATAATATTATTCCTTTTAACAAAAATATGTGTCTTTGTATGCATTTAAAAAAGAATGAAAAAATGGTCACCAACATTTTAATGGTTATTATTTTAGAGTGATATTTCAAGTTAATTTCTTACATTTTTCATTGTCATTTGAACTTTTTACAATGATTAGGGTAGGAAAAAACAAGCTACTTTTGTCATGAAAATTAAGAAAGCTAAATGGTAGTACTTTTTTCCCCTTCATTTTGCAGTTGTGCTATATTGACTCCCAAACTGATGGTGGAATCCCTTCTTACTGTTTTGCTTTAATGGTGATGTTTTTTCTACAACAGAGAAAACCCCCTCTTCTTCCTTGCTTACTTGGAAGTTGGGTAAGCATGAGTTTGTGATACATATGTGCATATATATATGTGTGTGTGTATTTATATAGTTTGCTCTTGCAGAGAACTCTGCTCAAACATTTTAAGCTGGAATTCTGGTTTGTCTGTTTGTCCATCTTTTTTTTTTTTTTAAATAATTTTTCCACTACCAATTTGGAATGCCTTTTTATATAGATTGAAGGCTTTGACCCAAAAAGAATGGATGACTTTCAGCTGAAGGGCATAGTAGAAGAGAAGTTTGTGAAGTGGGAATGTAATTCAAGTAGTGCAACTGAGAAAAACTCAATTGCTGAGGAAAACAAAGCTAAGGCAGACCAACCAAAAGATGATACCAAGAAGACAGAAACAGACAACCAAAGTAATGCCATGAAGGAAAAACATGGCAAAGTAAGCCTTTTTGTTTTTGTTTTTTTTTTGGCTTTTCTATCTGTAGAATTTGTGATGCCTTCGATTGAAGCTATTTTAATTGTAGATTGACCTTGAGCAAGCCTCTTGGCCTCATTTTCCTCATCTGTAAAGTGAGGGGTTGATCTGGTTTAGTTTTCCAGTACCAAGATTCTCTAATTAATTTATACCTTGTTTTGGAAAACTTGTATTGTTTGAATCATGTCAAGATAAATCTGTCATTTTTCATCTAGACAAGGAAAATTTCCTTTAAGAGTTGGGCTCTGACCAGACTTCAGCATATGGGAATTTTATGCCAGATTGGGTGGAGAAATAAAGCCCCTGTGCTCTAAGAGAGGGTAGCTCTGCTTATTTGATCATTCAGCATTCATTTATTAAGGACTTACTATGTGCCGGCCATTATCTTGAGTGCTAGAGAGCCAAAGGTACATGGACTATGTCCGCTAGAAGCTTGTAGTCTTCTAAGTGAACAGATGGCATTATGACAGAAATCTGAACATTTCTGAAATCATTGCTGTAGCTATACTGAATTTTTTGTAGTTTCCTGATGTACTTGCCTGTTGTATTCAACTCTTCCACTTTCGTGGACTACTGTACACTCTCTCCTCAAACCACTAATACTCTCAGCCAGTGCTGGCTTATTACTTCGCTGGGAACTTGCCATGTTCTTATCTAAAGTCATTTTCTTCACTTGTGTATTCAGTCTCATCCTTTCTTGTCTTTTCCAGAATGTCACTCTAGCAATTATGCCCTCATAAATTACCAACTTTTCATTCCCTACAAAATCAAACATGCTCTTATTTCTCCCACTGTAAGAAAAATCTGACAGCACTTCCCCTCCCAGCTATTCCTGTGCTCCCTTTTGCAGTAAAACTTCTTAAGAAATGTCTGTATTTACTATTTTTGATTTCTCTGTTTCCCCTTAACTCACACTAATCAGGCTTTGATGTCACCCCATCAGTTTGCCAAAACTTGTATCATCAATGTCAGTAACTTCAGCATTACTAAATCCAGTGGTCATTTCTCAGTTTCTGTCGTTTTTGATTTATTAGCAACATTTGCCAGTTAATTACTTCCCTCTCTGAAAATTTTATTCACTTGACTTTCAGGACACCAGACCCGTGGCTGGTTATTCCTTCTCAGTTTCCTTTGCTGGTTTCTTTTTTCCTCTGTAATCTCTTAAAGTTGAAGTGCTATAGTTCATGATCCCTTTTTTCTTGTGTATGTACATTCCCTTGGTAATCCCAACTAATCCTGTGGATTTTAAGTACTATCTGTATGATGATCACTCTCAAATTCAAATCTCCAGCCAGACCTCTCTCCTGACTGCCATAATTGTGTAACCAACTGCCCATTTACTGTCTCTGCTTAGATGTCTAATAGATGTCTTAAAGTTAATGTGTCTAAACTGAATTCCTGATCCTCCCCTCAAACTTGCTTTACACTTAGGTTTTTCATCTTAATTGTTTGCACTGCATCCTTTCAGTTGCTCAATTAACCGAAAAGGATATTCCTTTCAAGTTAACCTTGGAGTCATCCTTTACTCCTCTTTCATACCCTATATCAAGTCTGTCAGGAAATCCTGTCATCTCTACTTCAATATATATCCAGAATTTGATTACCTCTCACTACCTCCACTGTTACCATCCTGGTCCTAGCCACCATCATCTCTGGCCTGGGATACTACTATAGCCTCCTAACGGGTTTTCCTGCGTCTACCCTTTCCTTTTGTAGTCTGTTCTTAACAATCAGAACAGTTCTTCTAAAACTTAAGTCAGATCATGCCCTTCCCTCTCCCCACACTCAAATGAGGAACAAATGAGTTTCTTCTTTTACTCTTCCTGTCACTCTATCTTGGTTTTCTTTTTAAAACTGGTCTCATTGTTTGTTTGTTTGCCCTGTTTCCCATTCCTTTAGCACTTTTCCCTCTTCTTAAAACATACCTTCTCAATAAGTCTTATCCTGACTACTCTATTAAACACTGTAACCTTCTCCTGCTTCCACACTCCTATCCTTTTTAGTGTACTCAACTCTCTTTTTTCTGTAGTACTTACCTTTTAAGTTACTATGTAATTTACTTATTAAATATGTTTGTTGTCTTTCCATAGAAAGTAAGCTCCATGAAGGCGAGAATCTTTGGGTTTTTTTCCCCCAAAGGTATATCCCAAGTGTCTAGAACACTGCCTTGCACATAGTAGGCACTCAATGAATAGTTGTAGAATTGAATGTGAGAATGATTATTTCATGTGTTTATGCTGCCTAGTGGTTGCTTTTAGCCAGGTTTCATCTAATTCTTTGGAATTCAGGTGTTACCTCTTCTGTTATGATTCCCCTGATTTAGAGGCCCATCTTAGCATGTAGCCTTTACTAGATAATTGTTAAATTGTCTCTCCCCTCCTAATAGTCTATGAAGTAGGACCTTATTTAAGTGGCAGTATAGTATAGTGATTCACCGCATGGACCCAGTAGCCAGGCGGTCTTGAGTCAAATCCTTGCCCTATAGTATCCATTTCATGGAATAGTTAGAATTAATTGTTAACATATGTGCAGCTTTTAGAAGAGTGAATGGTACATGGTAAACCTTATTATAAGTGTGAGCTTTCATTATTTTATGACGTTCCCAACAATGTCAGGGACATAGGAGGTTCTAAAGAAATGTTTGCTGAATGAAGGAATTAGTTTTTTTGAAAGCCGGGGCATTTACTTATATTTTAAAAGTAATTATTGGAAAAAGGAGTTGTAGTAGTTATGCAGTGGTTTGCAGCTTTGGCTGCACATGAAAATTACTTTAGGGAGCTTTAAAAATGCCATTGCCTGGGCTGATAGCCTAGTCAGTTAAATCAGAATCTTGGGAGGGGTGTAGAAGGTGGGGGTGGTGCAGAATTCAGGTATTAGTATATTTTACTGCTCCCCATATGATTCTAATGTGCAGCCAAGGTTGAGAATCACTGGTTCAGTGGAAAGAATGCAGAATTTCTAGGAGTCAGTAAACTGGGACTTTGTTCCCAGCTTTGCTTCAAACTGACTGCTTTTTGGCAGATTGTTCCTTCATGCCTCAGTTTTTGAAAACGTGATCTCCAAGGTCTTCTGTAACTGAAAATTTGTTGATTTTATAGTTTTGTTAAGCTTAAATGAAAAGTATTTTTTCTTTTCCAGTCTCCTTTAACATTGGAAACACCAAATCGGGTATCCTTGGGACAGTTATGGTTAGAGCTGCTGAAATTTTACACACTGGATTTTGCTTTGGAGGAATATGTCATATGTGTACGGATACGAGATATTTTAACAAGAGAAAATAAAAACTGGCCTAAAAGGCGAATAGCCATTGAAGGTGAGATGATATGTTGTATTTCACTTGGAGAATATTTTTTATGTGCTACTCATGATCTAATTCAGTGTTAATAAATAATCCTTTGGCTTTGTAGCATTATATATATGTCACTAGATTGTCATTCTTTATTTTTAATTTTTTTAGAGACAGGGTCTTGCCCTGTCCCCCAGGCAGGAGTGCAGTAATAGGATCATGACTTATTGTAACCTCAAACTCCTGGGCTGAAGGGATCCTCAGCCTCCTGAGTAGCTAGGACTATAGGCTTGTGCTACCATGCCCTGCTAATTTTTTTATTTTTTGTGGAGATGGGGGTCTCACTGTGTTGCCCAGGCTAGTCTGGAACTCTTGGCCCCAAGTGATCCTCCTGCATTGGCCTCCCAAAGTGCTAGGATTATAGGCATTGAGCCACTGTGTGTGGCTTCCATTATTTATTTAGATTCTTTGTCAAGTCTGTTACAGTTTTATAGAATTAGTATTTATTTAAAGGTTTCTGCTATATATGGTTAAGGTCAGTAATTAGCATTTTTTTAAATTTTGAAAACTTTATTTTTTAATTGTGCAAACTTGCAGAAATACAGAAAAATATGTTAGGAATACTATAAGATCTTTTTGAATAAATTTGTGTCATAAGATTATGAGAAAGTTTTCATTGTCTTCTAAAGTACCTCACCTGATAAATGTGGCTTCGCTAAAGGAGAAAAATAAAAATTGATGTTGACAAAGTTTCATATCAGATCCCAAGACCATTAAGATCTTTGGAGATACAGAAAACAATAGAGTGACTCCTCCATTCTTAATCAAAAATTAAATTTCACAGCGTTTCACTTACCTTTTGTAGATAAGAAATTGCATTTATGTCCATTTTAGTCTGTTCAGCCTACACATTATTCCATTCCCTCATTCCTGCTGGCCTTCTCTACTGTGAGTTCAACCCAGAAATATTCTGAAATATACATGCAAACATTTATACACATCTTGTATTCTTATATATAGTAAATAAATGAGCTCTGAAGCCTTCTAGCCATAATTTATCTCTATTTTTTTATTTTCCCCCCTTTTTCATTTTCTTTGGAAAGTGAGGAAGAAACTAGAAAAATCTTTTTAAAGCCTATGAATTTAGATAGCAGCAGAACGTAACAGATGCCTCAACTTTAACAGTTTGAAGCCTGGCCTCTTAATACCAAAAGATCTTCAGTAGTGGAGAGCATATGTATTGTCTTTTTGGTGCACTCTTCTTTTTTCCTGGGGCTTTTCTATATTTAAGACTTACAGATATTTTCAGAAATCTGTCATGTTATTAATAATAAGGATGCAGTTATTTCAAGACTTTGCAGGGTAATTATTTTTGACTGGACAAAAGTTTACATATTGGTTTAAATTTTACTTTTTTAGGTCTGTTGCTTTTTTTGCTCTTTCTTCCTACTACTTTCTTTTACTTTTGATCTCACTAAAGTTAAATCTTAAAATCAGTTTTTTTTTCAAGTTGAAGCCTTCAGAGTTTTAGGTTTGTTTTACTTGTTTAAATTGCAAAGAGCATATAACTATATTATATTAAAGAACACTGTGAACCGGCCGCAGTGGCTCACGCCTGTAATCCCAGCACTTTGGGAGGCTGAAGCAGGCGGATCACCTGAGATCAGGAGTTCAAGACCAGCCTGGCCAACATGGTGAAACTCCATCTCTACTAAAAATACAAGAATTAGCTGGGCGTAGTAGCATGCGCCTGTAGTCCTAGCTACTCGGGAGGCTGAGTCAGGAGAATCGCTTTAACCTGAGAGGCAGAGGTTGCAGTGAGCTGAGATCGTAGCACTGTACTCCAGCTTGGGGGACAGAGCAAGACTCCATCTTAAAAGAAAAAAAAAAACCAATACTATAGCAAGATGAAAATCACTAATAGGTCCTGAAGCTTGAAAATTTTTATTCAGTGACAGGGTAGAGGGAAGTATTTCAGCATAACTCCTTTTTCCACAGTTTCATCATTGAAACTAATTACTGAGTTGGCCTTCTCAGCCATCCCGTTATTAGTTACCTTATTATTAGTCTTGTTTATTTTTCCTTTTAGCTTTTTATTTTATGAGAGAAAGGAAGAAAAAAAAATGTTGCAATTGTATTTCCTCCCATTTTCAGGAACTTTCATTGGGACTCTAGCTTAGAAAAACCCCTTGGGAAAATGTATTCTCCTGACAATGTATCAGTTAAGATCTACTTGTATGAGCTTGAAAATGTAGTTTGGTAGTAGAGACTTAACTATTTACCATTTTCTCTTTTGTTAGATCCATTTTCAGTCAAGAGGAATGTTGCACGGAGCTTAAATAGCCAGCTGGTTTACGAATATGTTGTGGAGAGATTTAGGGCAGCTTATCGATATTTTGCCTGTCCTCAGATGAAGGGTGGAAATAAGTCTACAGTGGACTTCAAGAAAAGAGAGAAGGGGAAAATAAGCAGTAAGAAACCAGTCAAGTCTAACAATATGGCAAATAACGGCTGTATTCTGCTTGGGGAAACTACAGAAAAAATAAATGCAGAAAGAGAGCAACCTGTTAAATATGATGAATTGGAATGTACATCACAGAAATGTATTATTGACAACAACAATTTGTTGGTAAATGAACTAGATTTTGCTGACCACGGACAGGACTCTTCATCTCTTTCTACCAGCAATAGCAGTGAATTGGAGCCAAAATTAGTTAAGAAACAAGATGATTTAGCGCCTTCAGAAACTTGTTTAAAAAAAGAGCTCAGCCAATGTAATTGCATTGATTTGTCTAAGTCGCCTGACCCAGATAAATCTACTGGAACAGACTGCAGGTCAAATTTAGAAACGGAGAGTTCACATCAGAGTGTGTGCACCGACACATCTGCTACCTCTTGCAACTGCAAAGCTACAGAAGATGCTTCTGACCTTAATGATGATGATAACCTCCCCACCCAGGAATTATATTATGTGTTTGATAAATTTATTTTAACCTCTGGCAAGGTAGGATACAGTTTGTAAACGATCTATAAGATTTTGTGGTGGTTGTGTGACTATGTATATTTTTTAGAATTAGAAATGTAAAAATAGCTTATATAGTGGTGACTGTTGTTTTGGAATGATACTTTGGTATGTATTTTACATGTTGTGTTTTTCATGTAGTTTCCTTTAAATACTGTATGTAAAGCCTCAAAAGGTTTCAGCATTGTATTACCAGTTGTTTCCTTTACTTTCTTGTATATGAAAGGATTCATCTGATACTTCATGAAAATCTTAGCAAAGGCAGCATGCATTTTAAATGTTGCTTATTTTGTATTTTTTCTTTTTTCCATAACAAAAGCCACGTTCAAGCTTATTTTTATACATAAAATTTTTCTTCCCCCAAAAATACAAGATTTGTAAATTCTAAAA
>NW_012101365.1:1908734-1925989 GCF_000951045.1 Mandrillus leucophaeus | reverse complement strand
ATGGTCTCGATCTCCTGACCTCGTGATCCGCCTGTCTTGGCCTCCCAAAGTGCTGGGGAGATATTTTTAGACGGGGGAAATATAGGCATACTAATAGTAGTTGAGGGAAACTAAGATTAGTAGTCAAAAAAATGAAGAATCCAGTTTCTGTTTCTGCTACTGAGCCTCTGGATTTCAGCTTATCCTGTATGAATTACAGGAATCCAAACTTTCCTACTTTTGAAGTAAGATAGTATGAACTTATTATTATTTTGAGACAAGGTCTGGCTCTGTCGCCCAGGCTGAAATGCAGTGGTGCAATCCGCCTCCCGGACTCAAGCCATTCTCCCACCTCAGCCTCCTGAGTAGCTGGGACTACAGGCACACACCACCATGTCTGGCTAATTTTTGTATTTTTTTGTAGAGACGGGGTTTCGCCATATTGCCCAGGCTGTTCTTGAACTCGTGAGCTGAAGCGGTTCGCCTGCCTTGGCCTCCCAAAGTGCTGGGATTATAGATGTGAGCTACTCCAGCTGGCCAGATAGTCTGAACTTTAACTCATAAAGGAAATCATTTAAAATCATAGGAAAAAACCTATTGAACAGGAAGTAAGCGATAACTGCTTTGCAAATAAAATAAAGTTTTAACCGAGTCACGTTACTTCAAGTGCATTGCACAGAATTGAAATATCATTATCATTATCCATATGAAAAAATGATTATACAGATCATGCATAAGCCAAGTAGAATATTAAAGAAAAAAAAAGGAAAGTCATCTAGCCTTATCCAGGCTTATTGTTTTATCAGTAATTATTGACAAGCTTGAAGGTGTTTAACCTAATTATTAAACAGTATTGCCTATTTTTTAAAAATCTGCTTTATTAAGGTATGACTAGCATTTAAAAAGCTATAGATATTTAATGTCTACAACTGGATGTGTTTGAACTTAAGTATATATATATTATTATCACTGTCAATGCCACAGAAAACCTCTCCATCCATCAGCTCCAAAAGTACCCTCCTCTTTTTTTCCTTTTGTAGTTAGAGAACTTAAGAGGTACCTTATTAGCAAATTTAAGAATATAATACAGTATTATTAATCTTAGGCCCTACTTTGTGCAGATCTCCAGAACTTACTTATTTTGCATAGATGAAACTTTGTACCCTTTGACCAGCACCTCCCCATTTCCCCCTCCGGATAAGCAGTATTTCTTCAGTCTATATAAATATACATCTGTTACATTTTATCTCGGTTGCAGTATTTAGAGCACATGGACTATTGAAAGCATCAAATAAATTGCAGGTTTTTAGAAAACTTAATTATATAACTTCAGTTTACATGTCTTATCCTTTATACTTTTTTTCCTGGAAACTTAGGGTAAGTACTGTTTCTCTAGTTTTCATTTTTACTATTTAAAGAGTTTCCTGCCTAAATATGTCATTTTTTAAAGAAAAAGCTTTGAAAAGCTGGTAGAGATTCTTGTAGTACTGTTAATTAGCCCACAGTGCATTATTCTTACAAAGAGAGATTTCCTTATATAATTTGTATCAGAATTTATGACCAGGCTAACACTGGAGAAGGACACTTTAGGATCTAGGCATATTACAATAAAGAAAAGAGTATTGGTGTTTCTTAAACATATGTGTTTGTTTCATCGAGTTGGCATAAATTTTTGTGTTTTAACCACCTGTTTGGTGTCCATTGAAATACATTAAAATGGTTATGAGGGTTTGGAGTTCATTTTGTGTGGCTGTTGAATAAGTTACTCTTCGTATGAAGCTAATTTATTTTTAGTGTTCAGTCTGTGGTTTGGTCTCTTGAGCAACTAATGTAATAAATTGAACCAACTAAGTGGAGGGTTCTGTGATTGGTTCAGAAAATAGAAAATGTTTGGAGTGAAATGAAAGGTGCACCTTAAAATTTCTTTATAACCTATTTTGTTAGATCTCAGTAAGTTAAAAATATAATGCATATATTTTCCTTTGGGAGCTGTTTGAATGAACTCATACCTTCTGCATCTTCTGGCATTTTCTGTATCTTTTATTTTCAGGTAAATTTAATCCTTGATATAATTTTACTGGGGAAGAAAAAGTGGTTGACTCAAAAAAGTTTTTTGTAGCTAATACTGCGTTTTAACAACATGTTTTTTAAAAAATTACCTCCTGGAAGCACAGGTTATCAAAACTGAGTTACATAAAAGATTCTTTTTGAATTGACTTCATAAGTGATGAAGTCCCTCAAAAGTTTATTAAATTAGATTTCTTTTTATCTTCGTGTAGCCACCAACGATAGTATGCAGCATCTGCAAAAAGGATGGCCATTCAAAGAATGATTGCCCAGAGGATTTTAGGAAAATTGATCTAAAACCTCTACCACCGATGACAAACCGATTTCGGGAAATACTCGATTTAGTATGTAAAAGATGTTTTGGTAAGTCTGTCATTACTACAGCTCTTGGGAGTAGATTCCTTCTTAGATATTAAATATTAATTTTCTGATTTAAAAAGTTTGTTTACATTTTGTTTTGCTGGAGGTGTTTGAATAGATACCCAAGCACACATATATACTAAATGACTACTATGTGCAGGGCATCGTGGTAAATGCCAAGGGAAATTGAGAGTCCATATATATTGCTTTTAAGGAACTTAGAATATGGATATGAACTGTCTAACTTGGTAGCGTCTAGCCTATGTGGCTTTTAAATTTAAATCAATTAAAATTAAGTTAAAACCAAGTTCTTCAGTTTTATACTAGACGTATCTCAAGTACTCAGTAGCTATATGTGGCTAGTGGCTGCTGCACTGGATAGCATTGATAGAGAACATTTTCATCATTGCAACATTCTTGGATAAAACTGCTCTAGATGGATTAATATGGCATTTATGTAAATTACCATAATTGAAGATAGAATGTGTTACGTGCTATAGTAGTGGTAAACGAAACGCCGTGTAAACACAATTTTTTCTGGGGTGGATTAGAGGAATCAGGATTAATGATGTGGTATTTGAGATGGATTGAGTTGCATTTTTAAACGTCAGAGATTATTCATAAAAGCATAGAGTGACTGGGCACAGTGGCCCACACCTGTAATCCCAGCACTTTGGGAGGCCGAGGCAGGTGGATCATGAGATCAGGAGTTCGAGACCAGCCTGGCCAACATGGTGAAACCCTGTCTCTACTAAAAACATAAAAATTAGCCAGGCATGGTGGCGGGTGCCTGTAGTCCCAGTTACTCGGGAATCTGAAGTAGGAGAATCGCTTGAACCTGGGAGGCAGAGGTTGTGGTGAGCCAAGATTGTGCCACAGTACTCCAGCCTGGGCAACAGAGTGAGACTCCGTCTCAAAAAAAAAAAAAGCATAAAGTGCATAGTTTGTTTGGGGGAATAATTGCCTTTGATTTGGTAGGGTATAAGAAAGGCAATAGAGAGAGATAAGGCTATAAAGATATTTTTGGGAAAGCCTTGCATGCCTTTATTCAGCAAACGTTTACAGAGTACCTGGTAGTCACCTTTACTCAGCAGACATTTATGAATTACTTCCTGTGTCCAGGTAAGATAAAATTTCTGGTTATAACATTTAGTGCTTCATTGTAATCTCTCCCTTCTTCCTCATTTCCACTTCCCACCAGGCAACTACTTTTCTGCTTTTGTCACTATAGATAGTTTGCATTTTCTAGAGTTCTGTATAAGTGGAATTATACAGAATGTATTCTTTTTTTGTCTGGCTTTTTTTGCTCGGTATAATTACTTTGAGATTCATTTATGTTGTGTGTCAGTGGTTAATTTCTTCTTGTATCTGAGTAGTATTCCATTGTATGGCTATACCACAATTTGTTTATCCATTCACCTGTTGATAAATATTTGTCTCATTTCAAAATTTTGGCTCTGTGGGTCTGGGTATGGACATACGCTTTCATTTATCTTGGCTAAATACTTAGAATGGCTGGGTCATGGCACGTGTTTTTTTAGCAGCTTTATTAAGATACAATTTACATTTATTTTTACTTATTTACTCAGTTATCTCAATGTGGGCTCATAGATATTTGATACTTTGGGTTATAATGGAATATAATTTTCTTTTGTTCAGATTATTCCAGCTTTGGCCATTGGGAGCTGTTTTACTTGTCTTCCTGGTCCCTTTTATATATATCCATCAGTGTGTGGTTTTTTTGTTTGTTTGGGTTTTAACACTTTCATATTTTCTGGCACTATAAGATGCTCCTGGCACTTCATGTATATTTTGTGCCCTACTCCTAGAATTAGGCATTTGTCCAAGGAGCAGTGGTTCCTTTTATTGGAGAATGATATTAGAAACTAAGACCTAAACACTAGGTGTGCTTGCTGTTACTGGGCTGTTGTTGCTTCGAGGCCATCTCAGAGCAAGAAAATGTGTGTGTGTATACTAACTTATGTGTATAAACTTACTATAAATATTTCTGTATGTAGCCGTCTTTTTTTTTTTTTGAGACAGAGTCTCACCCTGTCGCCCAGGCTGGAGTGCAGTGGCGCGATCTCAGCTCACTGCAAACTCTGCCTGCCGGGTTCACACCATTCTCCTGCCTCAGCCTCCCGAGTAGCTGGTACTACAGGCATCCGCCACCACACCCGGCTAATTTTTTGTATTTTTAGTAGAGATGGGGTTTCACTGTGTTAGACAGGATGGTTTTATCTCCTGACCTCGTGGTCCACCCTCCTCGGCTTCCCAGAGTGCTGGGATTACAGGCGTGAGCCACCACACACAGCCTATATGTAGCCATCTTATCTGTATTAAACCAAACATGATTTCGTAATGGTATATGCATCTCTAACCCATTACCACATGGCTCGTTTTAGCCACGCGTATATGTAAACTCCCACTCCAGCAGTGAGAAACCTGTTTCCTACCATCTATTATTCATTTTTAAAGTTGTTCCATTTTAGTACATATATATAGCAGTATCGGAACTGTTAAATCAATACCCCTGTGGGAAACAACTTTATTAGAGTACAGTGCTTATGTGTCGTTTCTTAGTCTTATTGATTTCCACTCATTTTCAAATTTACTTAGGTCAGCACCTTTCCCCCCACTCCCTCATGTGAAGTTGTTTCGTACATTTATAATACAGTTAGATTATTTTGTCACAGTCTGCATTACATCCTGAGATCCCCAACCTCCTAGATGATTTTTTTAAAATTGCATACATTAAGGCTGACTCTTTGTGCTGCAAAATTCTGTGGGTTTTGACAAGTGCACTGTGTCGTGTATCCACCATTAGAGTGTCATACAGAATAGTTTCACTGCCCTAAAAACAAATTAACAAATTACATGAATTTCATTTATTTAACTCCCCTTCTTCTGTAAGCACTGATAACTGCATTTATTTTTAAAAAGCTGAATGTTAGTTTAATTCATTATAACAAATTCTTAATAAATTACTGCTTTGTTCCTGTTACTGTATTAACTTTTGGGGATAAATTTGGAAGAGATAGGGAAAAAAAGACTTTGTTCTCAAGAAATATATGGACTTACTTGGAAAAATAAGATGAATATAAATGAAATAAGTAGAAAACCAAAAGAACAAAATAAATCAGGTACTAGACTGTGGCACACAGTTTGAAGAACTAAAGAAGTGAAACTAAGGAGAGAGCATTGAAGGCTGTGGTTAGGCAGAACAGTTTATAGGGAAGATAGAAATTTTGACCAGGCATTTGAGGGAACTGTTAAATTTGAATGGGCCAGATGCCTAGTGTAGCAATATGAATACAGATCTTAACAGATGGGAAAATAAGCATGGATATGGGGGAGAGTGAAGAAGTAAATAGGTTTGTAGATATACGGAAAATGATCATGTGAAATGTTCATATATATATATATTTTAAAAATTATTTTTCTGTTTCATTTCTTCCCTTGGGTGGCTAAAACAGAAAAACAGTTTTTTTCCTTCTATCTCCCAGACCCTTCCCCAGTAACATTTCTCGTTTTAAAGTCAGAGAAGTCAACAAATAATGAACAAACTGTAAGTAAAATTTTTAGGGTAAAAACTTGAACATGTGTTCAGATTTCGTTTTCCTTACTTTTCTTTTTCCTTTTTTCTTCTTTTTGTAAACCCAGATGAGTTATCACCACCTTGTTCTGAACAACACAACAGGGAGCAAATTTTAATTGGCTTGGAAAAGTTTATTCAAAAAGAATATGATGGTATGTCATAGGTTAAAAAATTTATTGCATTTTTGCTGTAGTCATGTCTTGAGTTTCATTTATTTAAAAATATTGATTGAATGTTATGTGTTAAGTACTATTCTAGTTGCTGGGAATACAATTCTAATAAAAGAGATGAAACCTCATGAAGCTTATGTTTCAAATGGGGAGACAAACAGTTGACTAATAAATATATAATATTATATTAGCAAATAATACATGCTGTTAAATGTGTAGGAGATAAAAGAAGTGACGGGGTGTTATGATAGGCCTCTCTCATAAGGTAGCATTTGAGCAGAATCCTGAATAACATGAAGGAGCAAGTTATATAAATATCCAAGGAGAAAACGTTGTTGATGGAACAAGACTAGATTATGTCTGGCGTATTTGAGGAGTAGTCTGGAAGTAAGTGTGGCTGGAGTGGAGTACTAAAGGTAGATTGTAATGTATAGAAGAGGTCAGAGAGGTGGTCTAGGAATTAAGTCATTAGTGCCTTATGGAGGTTGGTAGAAAGACTTTGGATTTTATTTTGAGTACCTAATGAGAATCTTTTAGAGGATTTTTAGTTAATTAATGACATGATCTGAGAGAATGGGTTGCTGGGCTATAAGACTAGAAGCAAGTAGAACATTTAGGAGGCTGCTGTGTGAGTCCAGAGTAGATGAGAAGTGGTCAGATTTGGGATATATTTTGATGGTAGAACCAACAGGATTTGCTGATGGAAAATGTGAGGCATGAGAGAAAGAAAGAAATCAAGGATGGTTTCAAGGTTTTTGCTATAACAGTAACAGTGGGTGGTCCTATATAACAGAGGCAGAGAGAGCAGGAAGAGTAAGTTTTGGGCATGGGGATGAAGAATCAAGATTTTTGTGACTAAATATTTTAGAAAAGGATAAAAGTTGACTTACAATCAGAATGAATTTGTACTTTTACAAGATGACCTGTTATGTGCTATATATTGCATTTAAAAGTATTTGAAAACAAAGTATTTTTTAATTAAAAAATTATATTATCATTATTGTTTTTTAGAGACAGGGTCTCACTCTGTTGTCCAGACTGGAGTGCAGTGGCATGATCATAGCTCACTGCAGCCTCAAACTGCCGGGCTCAAGCAATCCTCCTGCCTTAGCCTCCCAAGTCGTTAGGACTACAGGTGTGTGCCACCGTGCTTGGCTAATTTACTTTTTATTAAAAAAATTTTTTTTGGCCAGGTGCAGTGGCTTACGCCTATAATCCCAGCACTTTGGGAGGCTGAGGCAGGTGGATCACCTGAGGTCAGGAGTTTCAAACGAGCCTGGCCAACACTGTGAAACCCGTCTCTACTAAAAATACAAAAATTTGCTGGGTGTGGTGGCACATGTCTGTAGTCCCAGCTACTCCGCCAAGGCAGGAGAATCACTTGAACCTGGGAGGCAGAGGTTGCAGTGAGCCAAGATCATGCCTTTGCACTTCAGCCTGGGCAACAAGAGCGAAACTTCATCTCAAAAAGAAAAAAAAGAATACATACATATATATATGAAATAGGATATTGCTCTGTCACCCGGGCTCAACTGCAGTGGTGCGATCATGTCATTAGGGTTCAGCCTTGACCTCTGAGGTTCAAGCGATCCTCCTACCTTAGTCTCCTGAGTAGCTGGGACCACAGGTACACGCCACCACACCCAGCAGATTATTTTTTGTAGAGATGGAGTCTTACCATGTTTTCCAAGCAGGTCTGAAACTCCTGAACTCAAGTGATCCACCTACCTCAGCTTCCCAGAATTCTAGGATTACAGGCATGAGCCACTGCACCCTGCCTTCTTTTTCATTTTAAAATTTTTTTGTAAAGACAAAGTCTCACCATGTTGCCCAGGCTGGTCTCAAACTCCTGACCGCAAATGATCCTCCTACCTTGGCTTCCTGAAACACTGGGATTATAGGACTATATAAAGTATTGACCAAATCTAAGTCTCTATTATATAAAACTCATGCTCCTTTTTATTTGTTGATGAGTATAGTTTCTTTTTTGCCTCTCAGCTATCATTGAAATTTCAAGTAGAGCATCAGAACTGGATGGGGGTATGAAGTTTTGAAAGTATAAATGTCCTATCTAAATGTGTAGTCTACTTTAGAATTAATAGGAAGAGCCAGGCCCAGTGGCACACACGTGTTATCCCAGCCACTTGGGAGGTTGAGGTGGGAGTATTGCTTGAGGCGAGGGGTTCGAGGCTGTAGTGTATAATGATTGTGCCTGTTAAGAATAGCCAGCGTGCTGTAGCCTGGGCAACATAGCAAGACCCTGTCTCTAAAAAAAAAAAAACGTAATAGGAAGAAAAATCCAACTCTGTTAAACCATAGCTTATTTGAAATGGTAGCTGTTATTAGATGACACTGAGTCTGAAGGGTAACCCTATCATAATTTATATCAAGTGGACTATAATTACTCATTTTTGGAAGAGAATCATATACTAAGGTGATGTTTGTAAACCTACATGAATTGTGCTTTGAAAGATCTAATTTATCTTTAAGAGGGCAGTCCTCAAATATTGATCTTAACTATTGGTAGTGATGTTGAGAATGTATAAAAGCAGGTGGATTTATTACGTAAGTCAGAAAAAACTAAAAGTCTCAATGATTGTTTGGACGTGGACACTGAGAGAGAGTTACTAAGTATTGCACCTGTATTTCTGATGTGGGCAACTGGGTGCATGATGATACTATTTGCTAAGAACAGTGATAATAGAAATAATAATAGATTTGGGGTAAAGTTGATAGTTCAGATGTTGAATTTATGATGTCTGTGGAAAATTGGAAAAAGCAGTTGGGTACATGGGTATGGGAACTTGGACAAAAGCTTGAGCTCAAGATATTTTGGAATTTCTCAGTATTTCTTCCAGTGATAAGTAACTTAAATCATAGAAAACGACGAGAGTATGTTGTATTAGGTCATTAGTAGATAATAGAAGACTCCTCCTCTCTGCTAATAATAAGACTTTGGACTTTGTTTTCCTTTGCTTAGAAAAGGCAAGATTGTGCTTATTTGGCTCTTCTAAGAATGGATTTGGATTTCGTGATAGTGATCTGGATATTTGTATGACCCTGGAAGGCCATGAAAATGCAGAGGTAAGAGTGTTTGGAAAGCGTTATGTAAGTTTATTTTCTCCCAATGACGATTCTATTTTTATTTTTGTACGTGATAGTGATAAAAATGTGGTATCACTCTTTGTATAAATATATTAGCAAAATAAATGTTTGAAATATGAAAACAATAGCATTTTCAATTTAGAAGACATTGAAATCTTAAAAGTGTTTCAGTAATTTTATGATACAAAAACCACGTGACTGAGAGTTATAAGTGATTTGTAATGAATTTTCGGAAAAAGTTAATATACCACAAAGTTGGAATTTTTTCACTAGAACCAATGAGAAGCTGATGCTTCAGTTTCGTAGTGAACATTGATCTTTCATACTTTGTCTTCTCATATCTCTTTCATTAGATGACGTCTTTGTATTACTACAGGTAGTAAATACAGGTGGTCATCTAATTTATAATTGGTTTTGTTCTAAAAGTTAGTTATAATTTTTGGCCACTCACATAAAATTTTTTCCATAGAAGCAATGTTATAAATGATATGCTAAGGGCTGGGCACAGTGGCTCACGCCTATAATCCCAGCACTTTGGGAGGCCGAGGCGGGCAGATCATGAGGTCAAGAGATCGAGAAACTCTTGGCCAACATGGTGAAACCCCGTCTCTATGAAAAATAAAAAAATCAGCTGGGCATGGTGGCACACGCCTGTAGTCCCAGCTACTCGGAGGCTGAGGCAGGAGAATCACTTGAACCCGGGAGGCAGAGGTTGCAGTGAGCTGAGGTCGCACCACTGCACTCCAGCCTGGCGACAGAGTGAGACTCCGTCTCAAAAAAATAATAAATAAATAAAATGCCAAGATAGCTTTTAGAAACTCATTTTGGGCGGGGAGGAGAACTAACATTTATTGAGTTCCCAGTATACACTTTTACATACATTATCTCATTTCATTCTTACAACCACCTTCGAGGTAGGTATTATTTCCCCCATTTTACAGATGAGGAAACTGAGGCTTTGAAAGATAAACTGACTTGTCCAAGTTCACACAGCTAGTAATTCTTGGAGCCGGGATTCGTAACCCAGGTCTGTCTGACTCCAGAGTTCATGCTCTTTCCGTTGTATCTCACTGCCTCTCTGTAATTTTTTTAACCCATAATGTAGCTGAAATATAGTACTAATAGTACTGTAGAACCTAACCACTGCTTTCTGAAACTGATAGCTTTCTGAGTTGCACCGTGAGATGCCAGGAGCAGACCTTCCCCAAGTGCAATTTCAGCAGTGAGAGTGGGTACTTACGCTTTCCTTTTTTGTATACCAGGCCTTAATAGTGGGAAGGAGATTGTCCAAGCTCCAGGGAAGAAAAGGACTGATTGGACAGGGAAGAAGTGTCCCAGGCCTTCTCAACGGCAACTAGCAAAGGAGGGTATCCTTGCAGATGTTCAGTCCTTTACCAGCCTAGCTATTGGTATTTATGTTTTAAAATGAGGGACTGCTTGCAAGATTGGGGTGAGGCCCAGCTTCTGGCATCTGTAGTGGTGTCAGTATCGCCTCTGTTACATTATAAAAGAATTCAGCAGAATAGTGTGCTTTTCTAAAATCATTCTTTCGAAAGGTGGTTTTGAAATTGTTAGACCCGGAGTAAAGATGGCAATGATGACTTATTTCTGGCCATAAGAGGTTGCTTCTGGTGTCTTAATATCTTGTTTTATAAAGAAACTGAAAAGTTGCAAGTATTTTATTTGTTCTCCTTTACTAAATTCTGCTTAGAGCCACCTACTTGGAAAGTGGCTGCCCTTCTCCATTCTGAAGAGTAAAATTGAGGGAATAGGAAATGATTTTTTTACCCAGGAAAGAGGTTAGAGTTTAGATATCTTCTATGTAAAACTTATTAATTAAACTTCTAATCACTAAGGGTTTGTATATTATATATAATATGTGCCATTCCTACTGGGAAGTTGAAACAATGAAAATAATAAATCATTTTCTTTCAGATGAGCCATAATTGAAACTTTTAAGATTTAGCGTAATTGTATTCTTGAATAATAAAGAGAAAAATTACCTCCTTTGTTAATTTTATCATATGTGAATTAGTAACTAATGGTGTCTTTGAAATCCTTTGGTTTAGCTGCAATGGCTCCTGCTCTCATGTAGCTAAAAAGAACATGTTGGAAAAATGGAAGTTACTTTATAACTCTTGGGATTGATGTTTATACCCTTCAGCTATTTCCAGTTAATTTTTAATGCCATAATCATTATGTATTATGATTATCATTACCATACCAAATCTGCTGTCTCTGGTTTTTACAACAGTAACACATTTACATTTACAGAGGTAAGAATTTCCATGGAGAAATAGGTGCTGGTGATAATAGGAGTATCTTACTTTTCCACATCAACATAGTAATAATAAATAACTCACAGATTTCAAGGCTTATTTTGTGCCAGGCATTCTGCTGAGTGCTTTACATACATAATCTCATGTAATCCTCCCAACAGCTTTGCAGGACAGGAGTTTGTGATTGTCTTGATTTTATAGAATAGTAATGTGATGCTCAGAGAGGTTAAACATTTGGTCAGTCACACAGCTAATCAATACTTAGTTTAAGATTTGAATCCAAGTTTGTCTCAATTCAGAGCCTATGTCCTTTATCGCTATATTGTTTTGCCCTCGCCAAACTCACCTGTAGTTGTTTATTCACTTTTTGAAAACCGTATTCTTCTCCTGTCTTTGTGCTTCTCAAACTTTAATCTACATGTGAATTACCTTGAGATTCTGTTAAAATGCAGATTATGATTTAGTAGACTGGGGAGGGTCCTCAGATTCTGCATTTTTATGAAGTTTCCAGATTATGCTGATACTGTAGGTCTATGAATCACTTACTTGGAGTAGCAATGTTATTATAGGACTTTATGGCTGGAAATTTTAAGTGCTACTATTAAATGCCTAGATTAAAGTAGAATTTGCACAAGGTGAAATTGAGTCAAACTATTATTTATTTGGTTTGTTTTTTAGAAATTAAATTGTAAGGAAATAATTGAAAATTTGGCAAAAATTCTTAAGAGACATCCAGGTATGAATTTTAAATCTTTAAAACAAAAGAATTTTTTTTTAGCGTATATGGAAATTATTTAACCTACTGAAGTCTTTTTTATTTTTAAATTAGGTTTAAGAAACATTTTGCCTATAACTACTGCCAAAGTGCCTATAGTAAAATTTGAACACAGACGAAGTGGGTTAGAAGGCGATATCAGTTTATATAATACATTGGTAAGTTTATCTTTATGGGCCATGTATATACTTTTCATTTTAAAAGTTTACAGATTACTGACTCTACCTTTATGTTTAAAACTTTCAAATGTGAACAGTATAAGGAAAAAGTATTTTACTAGTTATCTTGATACTTCCTTCAGATTGAAGGTCAGTTTTTGTTTGACTCACTAATAGGTATTTTACATTTTACATTTATATATTCTGTATTTGGAGTGTATTACATTTTAAAATCTGATTTGTAGTTTAAGAAATTTGAAATGCTTTCAAATATGTAATTATTTTTCAGGCTCAACATAACACAAGAATGCTAGCTACTTATGCAGCTATTGATCCTAGAGTGCAGTATTTGGGATATACTATGAAAGTGTTTGCTAAGGTATTTATGAAGAAATTAATGATCTGCTTTGTAGTAATGCTCATGATAATTAAAGTGAAACATACTTATATCAGATTTGTGAAATATATTGTCTCAATTTTGTTTATCTGAGCTTTTAAAAAAAGAAACTTTCAGTATTATATAGGTTGAATTGATACCTATCAGAGTAGGGTGGCTCTCAGTCTTTTTTTCCTCTATGTGCTCTATTCCCATGTGCAGCTGACTAGTCAGTTTCTCAGCAGTAAAATTTCTCAATGCAGTGATTTTTAACCCCAGGCATAGGAGTTGGCATATCATCCTAGTTAAGAATTTCTGAGTTAAGAAATCTTATATTTGAGTTTAGTGATAAATTTTTATGACCCAGAAAACAAAACAATACCAATAATACCTTATGCTTCTCCTATTATAACACTTGCTACGACATTGAATTTAGTTTTCTTGTTCTTTTGCTAAATGTTTAAACTAGATGAGGACAGGGACCTCTGTTTCCCTAGTTCATTATAGTGCCTGCTTTATGGTAGCTGCTCAGTAAAATGATTAATTTTATTAATGTGTTAGTGGAAGAGTTTTAGTAGGGGAGAAACTTGGTCAGATTTTCATTTCATAAAGCTTCCTTTTTCTTATAGGAAGGCTCTTGTTATTGTTGCTGCTGTTATTGTTGCTCTTTCGCCCAGGCTGGAGTGCAGTGGTGGGATCTCAGCTCACTGCAACCTCCGCCTCCTGGGTTTAAGCGATTCTCCTGCCTCAGCCTCCCAAGTAGCTGGGATTACAGGCACTCACCACCATGTCTGGCTAAGTTTTGTATTTTTAGTAGAGACGGGGTTTCACCGTGTTGGCCAGGCTGGTCTCAAACTCCTGACCTCAAGTGATCCTCCAGCCTCGGCCTCCCAAAGTGCTGGGATTACTGTGCCTGACTGGCAAGCATATTTTTAAAGATATTCCTGTACATGTCTTTCTAGACAAGAGTGTATCTTAGAAAAGCATTTAGGCACATACTACATACAAGACTTGATATGCCTACTTTTTTAGATTCGCCTAACAAGGTAACTCTAACATGACAGTTTTGTTATAACTACATAGAATTCTGTTAATAAAATCACCCCTTTCCCCTTTAAATATGAATATAAGCTAAATCCTTGCTCAAGGGAAAAAGTCTGAAGATTGTTTCAGGTTTTGTTCCTCCCCTCTCCCCCCTCTCGTCCCCCTCCCCTATTTTTTTTAATTTTTATTTTAATTTTATGGTTTGTTTTGAGATGGGATCTTGATCTGTCGCTTAGGCTGGAGTGCAGTGGCACAATCTCGGCTCACTGCAGCCTCCCACTCCTGGGTTCAAGCAGTTCTCCCTGCCTCAGCCTCCAGAGTAGCTGGGATTACAGGTGCCTGCTACCACGCCTGGCTAATTTTTGTATTTTTATCAGAGACAGAGTTTTGCCATATTGGCCAGACCGGTCTCGAACTCCTGACCTCAGGTGATCCACCCGCCTCAGCCTCCCAAAGTGCTGTGATTAGAGGCTTGAGCCATGTGCCCAGCCTTTATTTTTATTTTTGAGACGGGATCCTACTGTTGCCCAGGCTGGAGTAAAGTGGTGTAATTACAGCTCACTGCAACCTTGACCTCCTGGGCTCAATTGATCCTCCCACCTTAGCCTCTTGAGTAGCTGGGACTACAGGTGTATGCCACCACGCCCAACTATTTTTTGTATTTCTTGTAGAGACGGGGTTTCGCCATGTTGCCCAGACTGTTCTTGAACTCTTGGGCTCAAGCAATCCACCCTCCTCGGCCTTTCGAAGTGCTGAGATGACAGGCATGAGCCACCATGTCTGGCTTCCTTGTTCTTTTTTATTTTTTATTTATTAAAAAAGATGTTTTCCTTAACCACTAGACCATCAGGGACTTTGTTCTTTTTTAATGGCTGCATGCCATTCCATTATGCGAGTAGTCCTTAGTTATTTTAAACCTGTGCTTTACTGATGAACCTAAAATTATTTCTGATTTTTGCTATTATAATAGTGCTGCAATTAAAAAAACCTTCTTAGTCATTTCACATATTTTTTGGCGTATTTGTGTGGTACATTCTTAGAATAGGATTACTGGTTCAAAGAAAATGTGCTTTTGTAATTGTGATATTGTCAGATATTCTTGATAGTGTTTGTATTAATTTATACTCTTACCTGCAGTGTGTGAGAGTACCTATTTCCCCACATCATGTGTAGTAGTTTTTTGTTTGTTTGTACAGATGGGGTCTCACTGCGTTACCCAGGCTGGTCTTGACCTCCTGGGTTCAAACTTTTCTTTCGCCTCAACCTCCCAGAGTATTGGGATTATAGATGGTGCAGTTTATTTTTAATCCAGTTTAACCCAGTTCTATGGGTTAAAAAAATGATGTGGCAGAATGTTTAATATAATTCTGCATGGAATGAGACTCTGAAGTTTTGTTTTCAATCATGTTGTTTTTTAGCGGTGTGACATTGGGGATGCTTCCAGGGGAAGTTTATCTTCATATGCATATATCCTTATGGTGCTGTACTTTCTGCAGCAGAGAAAGCCACCTGTTATCCCAGTTCTACAAGAGGTAGGTGTTTAAGAAAACTATGAACGAGTTTTTTTTTTTGAAAACAATAGATCTAAACACAGGAGATTTTGCTTGGTTCATGTCATCGATGTCCTAAGTTTTCTCTTTCCATTAACGCTATAATTAAACAATGAATCTTTTTGAAAAATTTATTATGGGAGAATATAGACTACCAAAAGAATATTAGATGAACAGAACCGTTCAATATCTTTTGTAACGTTTTTAAATTTTACAGTCCTAGAGTGCTGTGAATGATTGTGAAGTTCTTGTAGCCAGCCATAAACTCATATATTTTATATTCTCCAAGATGCAAGTACACAGGTTTCTTTCTAGAATATTTTCCCTCCTGTTGCCTGGCAGTGAAGATTGATTTATTCTTATGTGTGCTTTGGTCAACCTTGGGAATTTTGGTTTAGAATGAACCCGGGGAAACTCTTCCTTATCTCTTCTAAAGTCATATCAGTTACATTAAACGTAAGAATGTACTTTGAAAGAAACAGATTATACTCATTCACTCAGAATTGGTGACTTATAAAGTTCCTTTTTGTAGTCAATTTATACTCTCTGAAATTGGTACAAAGGAGATATTAATCATCCATCTTTTCCTCCTGATTCTTGGCACAAAGTAGATTTGTAGGCATTAGGGAGGATCCAATTCAAATTTTTTAGAATGGTGACTATTTTTAGTTAGGAGACAAGCATCAGAATTGGTTGGAAGAGTCACATACTCTGGTTTCACATAAATGTTGATAGTTATGGCAAAGAAGAAAATTACAAAATAGGCCGGGCGCGGTGGCTCACGTCTGTAATCCTAGCACTTTGGGAGGCCGAGGCAGACAGATCACAAGGTCAAGAGATGGAGACCATCCTGGCCAACATGGTGAAACCCCGTCTCTACTAAAAATATAAAATTTAGCCAGGCATGATGGTGCGTGCCTGTAATCCCAGCTACTCAGGAGGCTGAGGCAGGAGAATCGATCACACCACTGCACTCCAGCCTGGTGACAGAGAGGGAGACTCCATCTCAAAAAAAAAAAAAGAAAGAAAGAAAAATCACAAAATTATAAGCCATATAGTAGGTGTCAGATAGCCTTAGTAAGTTTTAAGAAGTTCTAATGAATATATATGTTTTTACCAGCATTTCCTTCCCTCTTTTAAACAGTGGACGGGAAATAAAAATTTTAAATTTTTGTTTAAATCCTTTCCTAGCCAAAGATTTAAGTTGCTGAATCTGTGTTGGGTGATGTATATTTGGGTGTGTGTTTAAAGTATTTTTTCAGAGCTGTTTTAAGTTCACAGCAAAATTGAGAGGACAGTAAAGAGTTTCCAACATACCTCCTGTACCCACACATGCATAGCCTCCCCCATTATTAACCCCACCAGAGTGGTACATTTTTTACAACTGATGAACCTACATTGACATGTAATCACCCCAAGTCCATAGTTTGCAA
This sequence comes from Mandrillus leucophaeus, assembly GCF_000951045.1. NCBI lineage: Eukaryota > Metazoa > Chordata > Mammalia > Primates > Cercopithecidae > Mandrillus > Mandrillus leucophaeus. The sequence continues at coordinate 1,909,095 of NW_012101365.1, read as the reverse complement.
TTAACATTTACTCTTAATGTTGTATATTCTAAGGGTTTGGGCAATATATAATGATGTGTACATTTTATCATAATGATACATCAATATATGCTATTATAGTGTCATACAGACTATTTTCAATGCCTTAAAAATTTTTGTACTTTGCCTAGTCATCCTCCCTTCAACCCCTGGCAACCACTAATCTTTGTGCTGTCTTCATAGTTTTGACTTTTCCAGAATATCATATTGTTGGAATCATATAGTATGTAGCCTTTTCAGATTGACTTCCGTCACTCAGTGATATGTATTTAAATTTCCTCCATGTCTTTTCATGGCTTGATAGCTCATTTCTTTTTCTTTTTTTTTTTGAGACGGAGTCTTG